>NW_016820088.1:503062-573062 GCF_001698545.2 Rhinopithecus bieti
ACAAACAGAGAGCCAAACTATGAGTTAACTCCCATTCACAATTGCTAAAATGAGAATAAAATACCTAGGAATCCAACTTACAAGGGATGTGAAAGACCCCTTCAAGGAGAACTACAAACCACTGCTCAACAAAATAAAAGAGGATACAAATAAATTGAAGAACATTTCATGCTCATGGATAGGAAGAATCAGTATCATGAAAATGGCCGTAATGCCCAAAGTAATTTATAATTCAATGCTATCCCCATTAAGTTACCACTGACTTTCTTCACAGAATTGGAAAAAACTACTTTAAATTTCATATGGAACCAAAAAGAGCCCGCATAGCCAAGACAATCCTAAGCAAAAAGAACAAAGCTGGAGGCATGCTACCTGACTTCAACCTATACTACAAGGCTACCATAATCAAAACAGCATGGTACTAGTACCAAAACAGAGATATTGACCAATGCAACAGAATAGAGGCCTCAGAAATAACACCACACATCTAAAACCATCTGATCTTTGACAAACCTGACAGAAACAAGCAATAGGGAAAGGATTCCGTATTTAATAAATGGTGCTGGGAAAACTGGCTAACCATATGCAGAAAGCTGAAACTGTATCCCTTCCTTACACCTTACACAAAAATTAACTCAAGATGGATTAAAGACTTAAATGTAAGACCAAAAACCATAAAAACCCTAGAAGAAAACCTAGGCAATACCATTCAGGATATAGGCATCAGCAAAGACTTCATGACAAAAACACCAAAAGCAATGGTATCAAAATCCAATATAGACAAATGGGATCTAATTAAACTAAAGGGATTCTGCACAGCAAAAGAAACTACCATTGGAGTGAACAGTCAACCTACAGAATGGGAGAAAATTTTTGCAATCTATCCATCTGACAAAGGGCTAATATCCAGAATCTACAAGGAACTTAAACAAATTTACAAGAAAAAAACGAACAACCCCATCAAAAAGTGACAAAGGATATGAACAGATACTTCTCAAAAGAAGACATTTATGCAGCCAACAGATATATGAAAAAATCCTCATCATCGCTGGTCATCAGAGTAATGCAAATCAAAACCACAATGAGATACCATCTCACACCAGTTAGAATGGCGATCATTAAAAAGCCAGGAAACAACAGATGCTGGAGAGGATGTGGAGAAATAGGAACGCTTTTACACTATTGGTGGGAGTGTAAATTAGTTCAACCATTGTGGAAGTCAGTGTGGCAATTCCTCAAGGATCTAGAACTAGAAATACCGTTTGACCCAGCAATCCCATTACTGGGTATATACCCAAAGGATTATAAATCATTCTACTATAAAGACACATGCACACTTATGTTTATTGCAGCACTGTTCACAATAGCAAAGTCTTGGAACCAACCCAAATGACCATCAATTATACACTGGATAAATAAAATGTGGCACATATACACCATGGAATACTATGCAGCCATAAAAAAGAATGAGTTCGGGTACTTTGCATCATTATCAGCAAAGCAACCCAAGAAGAGAAAACCAAACACCGCATGTTCTCACTCATAAGTGGGAGTTGAACAATGAGAACATATGGACACAGGGAGGGGAACATCACACACCTGGGCCTGTTGGGGTTGGGGAGTGGGGGAGGGATAGCATTAGGAGAAATACCTAATGTAAATGACAAGTTGATGGGTGTAGCAAACCTATATGGCACATGTACACCTATGTTACAAACCTGCATATGTACCCCAGAACTTAAAGTATAATAATAAAAAATAAAATAGAATTGAGGTTTGGGAACCTCTACCTAGATTTCATAGGATATATGGAAATGCCTGGATGTCTAGGCAGAATTTTGGTCCAGCAGCTGAGCCCTCATTGAGAACCTCTGCTAGGGCAGTGTGGAAGGGAAATGTGGAGTCAGAGCCCCCACACAGAGTGCCGACTGTGGCACTGCCCCCACACAGAGTGCCCACTGTGGCATTGCCTAGTGGAGTTGTGAGAAGAGGGCCACCCTCCTCTCAGCCCCAGAATGGTAGATCTACTATGTGCCTGGAAAAGCCGCAGACACTCAACACCAGCCTGTAAAAGCAGCAGGAAAGGGGATATACTCTGCAAAGCCACAGTAGTGAAGCTGCCCAAGGCTTTGGGAGTCCACCTCTTGCATCAGAGTGACCTGGATGTGAGACATAGAGTCAAAGTGGATCATTTTTAAACTTTAAGGTTTAATGACTGCCCTTTAGATTTTGGACTTGCATGGGGCCTGTAGTCCATTTGTTTTGGCCAATTACACCCATTTGGAATGGGTGTATTTACCCAAACCATGTACCTCATTGCATCTAGAAAGTAACTAACTTACTTTTGATTTTTCAGGCTCATAGGCAAAAGGGACTTGCCTTGTCACAGATGAGAATCTGGACTTAGACTTCTGGGTTAATACTGGAATGAGCTAAGACTCTGAGAGACTGTTGGAAAGGCATGATTGTGTTTTTAAATTTGAGGACTTGAGATTTGGGAAAAATTAGGGGTAGCATGATATGGTTTGGCTGCATCCCCACCCAAATCTCATCTTGAATTGTAGCTCCCATAATCCCCACATGTTGTGGGAGGGACCTGGTAGGAGGTAATTGCATCATGGGGGCAGTTACCCCTGTGCTATTCTCATGATAGTGAGTGAGTTCTCACCAGATCTGATGGTTTTATAAGGGACTTTTCTTCCTTTGCTCAGCACTTCTCTCCCCTGCTGCCATGTGAGGAAGGATATGTTTGCTTCCCCTTCCACTATGATTGTAAGTTTCCTGAAACCTCCCCATCCATATGGATCTGAGAGTCAATTAAACCTCTTTTCTTTATAGATTACCCAATGTTGGGCAGTTCTTTATAGCAGCAGGAGAATCGACTAATACTACTGTTAATTTTGACTATATTCAAGAGCAAGAAATGAATTCATATTAGGTCTAATCTTCAGTACAAGAAGATCTACAGCTTGGTCCATACACCTTACAAAATCCTATGTGGTAGGGTTGAAACCAGCATGTCTGGTTTGTATTAATGACTCTCCTCTCAAAAATTTCCCAGAAATGTGATCAATCAAAATCCCCGAGAAGCTATGCATGGATGAACTGAATTTAAGAAAAATATCTGATCATTCCAAGAGATTCTCCATAGTAGCTGTATTTGGTACCTTCCCAGATAGCCTTCACTGGGCCAGTGCTCTCATCCCCTGAATGTCATGTATTAGCTGCCAACAACCTACAAATGCCCTGTACTTCAGAGTTGTCCTTAGATAAATGGAAGCTTTCTTTCCCAGGATATTACATTCCTTATAGGGGCCAGCTGGCTACCAATAACTGATTAATAGGAGACAAAAAGGCTAACACCCCTTAACTCAAGGCAGAACTAACACTGTAATAAAATTGTTGATGTAGAGCTCTACATGGGACAAGGTTTAAATCATTCCCAGCCAAGTCCGCATCCTTGCTTAGCTTCATTTTCCTGACATAACTTGCCTTCTTCACCTCCCTTCTTTGAAGCAGTCCTAATCAGTCCCTTTCATAATAATTATTATCATGCCCTCTAGATTCTGAGAACTCAATAACTTTCTAATGTTGATCAATTAAAATACTCTCCCCATTCCTAAGTATGCATCTACTTATTAAGGGAGGTAAAGCATCCCATAAACTGAAAAGTAAAACCATAGGCTCATATTTCTTATGACCTTGTATAACACTACAAGACAAGCCACCTAGACCAGTTCAAGAGCTACCCATGTGGGAGGAAGATCTAGAATGAATGGTTGACAAGATGGATGATGACTGTTATTCCATTTTTATTACTATTATTTTACTTACAAAATACAATTTTAGGATTATGGATGATACGAGGGGGGCATTAGTGAAGCCATTTCAGGGGAGGTAATGTTAGAACTGGATTATAAAGATGAGTAGGAATTAGCTAGGAAGAAAACAGAAGGAGGATAGCACAGACAATGAGAATAGAACAATAAGAGAGGTCTCAAAAATGGGGCAATGTGTGCATTCTCATGTCTCTTATAAACGCTTGAAACAAAACTTATTTGTGCCATAAAAAATGATATTTAGATTCAAATTTTTATTACATAAAACTTCTTAATTAGAAGAACATAGCGAGATTTATATTTCTTCTCTTTCAGACTATAAGTAACATTAGGGCAGAGACTATGTCTCTTTTTATTACTCCTGTTTCTCTATTGCTTTGTAAATATTATTCAGCTCTGTGCCCTTGTGATTATTCTACATACTCCAGTTCATCAGTAATTTTATGTTAAGCCATGATTAAAATACTGTTTTATTTTTAATAACTTTAAATTTTATAACTCTAAACTCTAACTTGAACTATGTATTTGTAGATGCAACTGACCACTTGACATCTCTACTTGAATGTCTAACAGGGGTCTATTTGTTAAAGAAATAAACAAACGCCTTCTAGATGGGTTCATGAGGCTTCTGGGGGGTGTAGCACATAGTACATACTTAACAAATTCAAACAAACATAAAACAAGGTAGCTCGGCTCAAGAAATATGAGTTTATATTTATTAGGAAAGGAATAAAAACAAAACTAAGGTAAAATAGTTTAGAACTTAAGAAGGAATTAATTTTTTAATATAAATTTATTCCTAATCTAAGAACTTTGTCATATATAGTATATTTTAAGCAATTGGGAAAGGACTTATGTGTATGTATATGTCTTTACATGTATGTGTTTTGGGGAATTGACATTAGTAGAAAGACAGCAGAAGAAACTAACATGTAGAATTGGCCAGTAGATGGAGTATTTCAATCTAATGTAAGAGTGCCTCTCTGAAATTAGAAAAATTAAAAATGAAATGAGGTATTTGGTGAAGTCTCCTCTCTTTTAACACACTTCACTTCTGAAATGAGATAAATATACTTTTCCTATTTTTTCTGCTAAATATAACTAAAATCTGGGTATAATATATAAACAAACACAATACTCTAAATATGGAAAGAAAAGACCATTTAGAGAGTGCAGAACCCAAGAAACAACATGATGGCAAGTTTTCTGGGTTTTCTTTTGTCTGACAGATACCAGGATTCAAACTGAAGAAGTCAGCATCCAGGAAGCATCAATAGGTGCAAACAAATAAATCCTTGACAAAATGGTAGACTTAAGCCCTAACATATTAATAAATACATTAAATGTAAATGGCATAACTACACAAAGAAAATACAGAGGTTGGTAATGCGGATTTAGAAAGTAACTCAACTTTATACTTTCTACAAAAAACACACTTTAAATATAACTGCATAGGCATTCTGGAAGTAAAAGATGGAAAAAATATATATCATGCAAAATCAACAAAGGAAAGAAAAGTGGCTATATTAATATCAGATTAAATAGACTTCAGAGCAAAGAAATTACTAGAGACTAAGAGGAACATTGTAAAGGATTAAAAGGCCAATCAACCAAGAATACATAGCATCCTAAATGTGTATGTACCAACAAAATAATGCAAAAGGTGAAGCAAAACTGGTAGAACTGAAATAAGGAATAAACATATTCATAATTATAATGAGAAACTTCAATGACCTGCTATCAAAATTGATAGAACAACTACACAGAAAATCACCAACAATACAGAAGAACTTACATACACCAAGATTGAATCAATATATGCAGAACTAGCTACACAGTAACAGCAAGATACACATTATTTTCAAGTGTGCATAAAATACATAACATAGTACATCATATCCTGGACCACAAAACAAACCTCAAAAAATTTAAAACAATTGAAATCACATAGAGTGTGTTATTCAACAAAATTGAATTAAAGTAGGATTCAATAACAGAAAGATAAAAGTTACCAAATACTTGGGACCAAACACATGGGTCAAAGAGGATGTGCCAAGGGAAATAACAAAAAATATATTAAGTTGAATAAAATACAATAAAATAAAATACAATATATCAAAATGGTTGCAACACAGCTAAAGCAGTGATTCAATGAAAATGTATAGCAGTAAATATAAACATTACAAAAGAAGAAAAGTCCCAAGTCAATAATCTGAGCTTCTACCTCAAAACTTAGAAGAAAGAAGAGAAAATAAACCCAAAGCAAGCAACAAGAAAAAACTAATAAAGATAAGGGCAGCAATCAATAAAATTTAAAACATGAAAATGACAAAATTAGTAACACAAAGAGCCAGCGCCTTGAAAATATTTTAAAATTGAGAAAACTCTATCAAACCTAACAAAGAAAAAAGAGAGAAGATACAAATTACCAATATTGGGAATAAAATATGGACATCACTGTAGAAATTACAGACATTAAAAGGATAATAAGAAATACTACAAACAACTCTACATAAAGTTGACAACTTAAAATAAGTAAACCAATTTCTCAAAAAATATAATCTGCCATAACTCACTCAATATGGAACAAATCACTTGAAAAGACCTATAAATGTTAAGAAAATAGAATTTCTAATTTGAAGACTTGTAAAATAGAAATCTCCAGGCCCAAATTGTTTCAGTGGAGAATTATACCAAATATTTAAAGCATTAATGTAAATTCTACAGAATCTTATCTAATAAAATAGAAAAGGAGAGAACACTTAAGAATTCATTTTCTGAAACTAGCATTATCTTAATACCTGTATTAGTCAGTTCTCCCAATGCTATAAAGAACTACTTGAGACTGGGTAATCTATAAAGAAAAGAGGTTTAATTGGCTCACAGTTCTTCAGGCCGTACAGGAAGCACAGGTGAAGAGGGATTATTCCACTGTCACATTGCTATAAATAACTACCTGACACTGAGTAATTCATTAAAAAAAATTTTTTTTTTAATTAATTCACAGTTCTGCAGGCTGTACAGGAAGCATGGCTAGGGAAGCCTCAGGAAACTTACAATTATGGCAGAAAGTGACGGGTAGCAGGCACGTCTTACGTGGCCAGAGGAAAAGAGAGGAAAGGGTAAGGTGCTACACACTTTTAAACAACCAGATCTCAAGAGAACTCACTCACTATCATAAGAACAGCAAAGAGGAAGTCTGCCCCATAATCGAATCACCTCTCACCAGGTCCCTCATCCCAACATTAGGAATTACAATTCGACATAAGATTTGGGCAGAGACACAAACCCAAACCATATCAATACCAAAACCAGAGAAACACAGTACAGAAAATAAAACTACAGGCTAATATTATACATAAATATAGATACTAAAGTTCTTTAAAATATTAACAAATACAATTCAACAATACATAAAGAGAATTATACACCATAACCAAGTGGGGTTTATTCCCAGAAAGACTGTCTAAATATTTAAAATTAATCAATTTAATCCACCATATTATCATACAAAATAAGAAAATAATATGATTGTATCAATGCATAAAAGCATAAATAATCATTTATAATAGNTAAACAAACACAATACTCTAAATATGGAAAGAAAAAGACCATTTAGAGAGTGCAGAACCCAAGAAACAACATGATGGCAAGTTTTCTGGGTTTTCTTTTTGTCTGACAGATACCAGGATTCAAACTGAAGAAGTCAGCATCCAGGAAGCATCAATAGGTGCAAACAAATAAATCCTTGACAAAATGGTAGACTTAAGCCCTAACATATTAATAAATACATTAAATGTAAATGGCATAACTACACAAAGAAAAATACAGAGGTTGGTAATGCGGATTTAGAAAGTAACTCAACTTTATACTTTCTACAAAAAACACACTTTAAATATAACTGCATAGGCATTCTGGAAGTAAAAAGATGGAAAAAATATATATCATGCAAAAATCAACAAAGGAAAGAAAAAGTGGCTATATTAATATCAGATTAAATAGACTTCAGAGCAAAGAAATTACTAGAGACTAAGAGGAACATTGTAAAGGATTAAAAGGCCAATCAACCAAGAATACATAGCATCCTAAATGTGTATGTACCAACAAAATAATGCAAAAAGGTGAAGCAAAAACTGGTAGAACTGAAATAAGGAATAAACATATTCATAATTATAATGAGAAACTTCAATGACCTGCTATCAAAAATTGATAGAACAACTACACAGAAAATCACCAACAATACAGAAGAACTTACATACACCAAGATTGAATCAATATATGCAGAACTAGCTACACAGTAACAGCAAGATACACATTATTTTCAAGTGTGCATAAAATACATAACATAGTACATCATATCCTGGACCACAAAACAAACCTCAAAAAATTTAAAACAATTGAAATCACATAGAGTGTGTTATTCAACAAAATTGAATTAAAGTAGGATTCAATAACAGAAAGATAAAAGTTACCAAATACTTGGGACCAAACACATGGGTCAAAGAGGATGTGCCAAGGGAAATAACAAAAAATATATTAAGTTGAATAAAAATACAATAAAATAAAAATACAATATATCAAAATGGTTGCAACACAGCTAAAGCAGTGATTCAATGAAAATGTATAGCAGTAAATATAAACATTACAAAAGAAGAAAAGTCCCAAGTCAATAATCTGAGCTTCTACCTCAAAAACTTAGAAGAAAGAAGAGAAAAATAAACCCAAAGCAAGCAACAAGAAAAAACTAATAAAGATAAGGGCAGCAATCAATAAAATTTAAAACATGAAAATGACAAAATTAGTAACACAAAGAGCCAGCGCCTTGAAAATATTTTAAAAATTGAGAAAACTCTATCAAACCTAACAAAGAAAAAAGAGAGAAGATACAAATTACCAATATTGGGAATAAAATATGGACATCACTGTAGAAATTACAGACATTAAAAGGATAATAAGAAATACTACAAACAACTCTACATAAAGTTGACAACTTAAAATAAGTAAACCAATTTCTCAAAAAATATAATCTGCCATAACTCACTCAATATGGAACAAATCACTTGAAAAGACCTATAAATGTTAAGAAAATAGAATTTCTAATTTGAAGACTTGTAAAATAGAAATCTCCAGGCCCAAATTGTTTCAGTGGAGAATTATACCAAATATTTAAAGCATTAATGTAAATTCTACAGAATCTTATCTAATAAAATAGAAAAGGAGAGAACACTTAAGAATTCATTTTCTGAAACTAGCATTATCTTAATACCTGTATTAGTCAGTTCTCCCAATGCTATAAAGAACTACTTGAGACTGGGTAATCTATAAAGAAAAGAGGTTTAATTGGCTCACAGTTCTTCAGGCCGTACAGGAAGCACAGGTGAAGAGGGATTATTCCACTGTCACATTGCTATAAATAACTACCTGACACTGAGTAATTCATTAAAAAAAATTTTTTTTTTAATTAATTCACAGTTCTGCAGGCTGTACAGGAAGCATGGCTAGGGAAGCCTCAGGAAACTTACAATTATGGCAGAAAGTGACGGGTAGCAGGCACGTCTTACGTGGCCAGAGGAAAAAGAGAGGAAAGGGTAAGGTGCTACACACTTTTAAACAACCAGATCTCAAGAGAACTCACTCACTATCATAAGAACAGCAAAGAGGAAGTCTGCCCCCATAATCGAATCACCTCTCACCAGGTCCCTCATCCCAACATTAGGAATTACAATTCGACATAAGATTTGGGCAGAGACACAAACCCAAACCATATCAATACCAAAACCAGAGAAACACAGTACAGAAAATAAAACTACAGGCTAATATTATACATAAATATAGATACTAAAGTTCTTTAAAATATTAACAAATACAATTCAACAATACATAAAGAGAATTATACACCATAACCAAGTGGGGTTTATTCCCAGAAAGACTGTCTAAATATTTAAAAATTAATCAATTTAATCCACCATATTATCATACAAAATAAGAAAAATAATATGATTGTATCAATGCATAAAAAGCATAAATAATCATTTATAATAGAAACCAAAAAAAGGGAATAGACAGAAATTTCCTCAATTCCTCAGCTCAACAATGTGCACATTTAATAACCTATAGTTAACATTATACTCAGTGCAGGAAGACTGAATGCTTTCCCACTAAGGCAAAAAAAAAAAAAAAAAAAAAAAAAAAAAAAAAAAAAAAAGGTTGGGGGGGGGGGAAGCATGTTTCCTGGAAGTTCTAGCTAGTACTACAGTAAGAAAGGGAAATGGAAGAAATAAAGTGCATTTCTGTATTCTAGCAATAAATTCAAAGTCTCAAAGTTAACAATATAATGCCACTTACAATTGCTCAAAAAATAACATTTCTAGTGCAAATTAAACTAAATGTGTACAAGACTTTTATGCCAAAAATTATATAATCAAAGATCTATATAAAAGGAAAAATATACTATGTTCATTGATTGGAAGATTCAATATGGTAAATATGTCAGTTCTCCCTAAATTTATATACAGGTTTGATGCAATTTCTCTCAAAATCCCAGTATGATTTTTGAGGTATATACAAGATTACTGTAAAATGTATATGTAACAGCAAATAAATTACAATAGCTATACAATTTCCAAAAGGAAGAATACATTGGGAAATGTTCTGCCTGATTTTGACACATATCATAAAGTTACAATAATTAAGACTATGTAGTGCTAGCAGACAGATAGACAAAAAGATCAATGAAACAGAATGCAAAAGCAGAAATAGACCCACATAAATATGCCTCACTAATATCTGACAAGCATGAAAAAGCATTTCAATGAAAGAAAGTTACCCTTTTCAACAAATGGTGTTAGAGTAATTGAATACCCACAGGTAAAAGAGAGAATCTCGACCACACGAAAGAAATAAAAATGGATCATAGAGTTAGATGTAAAATGTAAAACTATGAAACTTTTGGAAAAAGAAAAGAAACATGGAAGAAAATCTTAAATCTTCAGGACTGAAAGCTAGGCAAAGAGAGAGTTTTTATACTTGACACCATGAGCACCATCCATGATTAGAAAATTCAATAAATTAGACTTCTTTATCAAAATTAAAAACCTGTGATACACCCTATTGAATGGATAAAAAAACAAGCTATACAATTTAAAACTACACAAACTACAAAATCACACACCTGACAAAGAACAAGTATCTAAAATATATAAAGAACTCTCAAAACTCAATGGTAAAGACTCAAAAAATGCAATTAGGATATGAACAAAAAAACATGAAGTGATATTTTACCAAAAAACATACATAGATGGCAAATAAATACATGAAAAGATTTTTAACATCATTAGACTTTATAAAATTCAAATTAAAACTACAATAAGGTACCACTACACATTTATCAAAATGACTAAAATAAAAAATAATGACAATATCAACTGATGGCAAGGATGTGAAGAAACTGGATCACTCATACATTTCTGGTGGGAATGTAAAATGGTACGACCACTCTTCTCTTGAAAATCATTTGGCAACTTCTTTAAAAAAACTAAACGTGCAACTAGAATAAGGCCAAGCAATTGCACTTGTGGGTGTTTATATCAAATAAATGAGAAATTATGTCTCACTAAAACTAGTACACAAATGTTTATAGCAGCTTTATTTGGTTATTTCCAGTTTTTGGAAATAACCCAGATATCCTTCAACAGGTGAGTGACTAAACAAACTGTGTACATCCAGACCACAAATAATCTCAGTAATAAAAAGAGGGAACTATCAATGCACATATCACCCTGGATAAACTTGCACAGAATCATGTGACATGAAACAACAAAAAAAGCTAATCCCAAAAGATTACCTACCTACACTGATATAACATTCTTGAAACGACAAAATTGTAAAAATGGGTAACAGAGTAGTGGTTTTAAGAGGCTAAGGAGAGGATGAGGGTAGGAGAAAAGTAGGTGTGGTAACACCTAAAAGATCCTTGTGTTGATGGAAATGTTCTGTATCTAGGGCCATATAAACATTAATATCCTGGCTGTGATACTGTAGTACAGTATTGCAGATGTTACCATCAGGGGAAGCTGGGTGAAGGGTACACAAGATCTTTCTGTGTTGTTTCATGTGATTTCACAATTATTTCAAAATAAAGTGTTTAACTTAAGAATATGGAGCTGGAGGCCATTATCTTTAATGAACTAATGTAGGAACAGAAAACTAAATACCACATGTTCTAACTTATAAGTGGGAGCTAAATGATAAGAACTCATGGACACATAGAGGGGAACGGCACACACTGGGGCCTATCAGAGGATGAAGGGTGGGAAGAGGTAGAGGATTAGGGAAAATAACTAATGGGTACTAAGCTTAATACCTGAGTGATTAAATAATCTGCACAACAAACCACCATGGCACACATTTACCTATATAAAAAACCTGCAAATGTACTCTTAAACTTAAAATAAAAGTCTTAAAAAAGAATAGTATTTAGAAGTCAAAAAAAGAATATGGAAGGAGAATACGGATCAACAGAAATTAGGGTTGCTTTAACAGAGTTTAGTATAATGGGTGAAGATTATACTAAAAGACCTCTGGTACTGCAGTCAATCAACACAAAAGTCTGTAAGACAATCATTTTATAGACATTCAATTCAGAGAGTTATTTGAAAAATGAGATAAATTATTTTGTTATTGCATTTGGAACAGTAGAATCTCCATGAATATATGTTGAATGAACATATGCACATGTTTCATTTTATGAATTTCAATGAACTACACATATTTATAGAAACATTGTTTTTAAATAATAAAATAATTATATTTAAATATATTCACTATATAATATAAAAACACATTAATTAATTAAACCCAAATCTTATCCAATAAATATGAAATCTTCCCCTTCTGCATTTAATAAATGCAATTTTAAGCTATTCCTTATAACTAAAGAAGGAAGAAGGCTAATGGAATCTCTCAGTACAATTCCTAGGTTTGCAGACAAATAAAAGCACAAGCTAATATTCTGTCCTCCCCTCAGGTTGAGACATGTTCCCTCAATTGGATATTTGCTATATTTCTTTAGAGCTTCACCCCAGACTCAGTGCACTTGAAGAGAAGACTTCTAAAATTTTAGTTGAAAATATTGCAATTGCGATTCTTACCTAGAAGTGTCTTTTCCACCAAATCAAAAGTAGCAAAAATGTAGAGGAACTCTCCTTCTGCTATAGTATTTTGTAAGATTTTACTTCAAGGATTGGAAAGGCAAGAACAACAGAACTGCCAGAAATTTTGTGTATCTGTCCCTCGAAAAGAACCTTACTCCTTATGAAATTTAGAGTTTGAATAAGAATAATGGAAATCTAAAGATCTAATGCATGATATAAGGACTATAATTAATAATAGTGTATTGTATTCAAGAATTTTGCTTTAAAAAAGGATATCTTAGCTGCTCTCACCACAGGGGGAAAACTGGGTAACTGTGAGATGATGGATATGTTAATTTGATTCACCATAGTAATCATTTTACTATATGATTTTCATAACATCATGTTGTATACCTTAAATATATACAGTAAAATTTATTTTAAAAATAAACAAATAATACCATGGAGGGAGAAAAAGAATAATGGAAGTCTTTGAATAACAGGAGATTACTTATTTCATCAAAATGACTCCTATGGTCAGACTGTGCCAAGGTTTCTTCCATTTGATTACAGCTATAGAAAAACTGGAAATGGTAGCAATTAAATCAACAGGTGCCTTTTACATATTCACGTAATACTAGTCACTGTGGAAATGACTGCCCAAGTATTGCCCAAGAAGAAAGAATGCTAATAGCGAACAGCTAGTAAAAGCCTATTGTGTGGCAGGCAGGTGGTAGGTGATTTACATATATTACTGTATTTAATCTACACAACTTTATAAGGTAAATACTGTTATAAACCTAGCAAAATTACTTAGATTCTATATGAAGAAAAAGTTCACTAAATTTAATTGTATAAATATGTACTAAAAATCAACTATGTGTCATTATGATTAGGAGCTTTATGCAATTTTTTAATCTCTTAATACTTGTCAATTGGTTGTGAAGATTATTGCCCTTGTTTTTTAGATGAGGAAATTGAGGGTTGGAGGTTAAAATATTTGCCCAACTGGTAGAGGTGAGGTTTGAATCATGGCAAGCTTACTCCAGAACCAGAGCACTTAGCCTGACACTACACTGTCTTATCCCTCATCTACCACCTCATCACATTTCCTTAGTACACAGAGGGGCTTTCTTGGCCTTTGACAGCACCTCAAAGCCTAAAACTCTCTAACTCTGCTCCTTTAGGATTTTGATCCTAAATTAAATATCAGCTTAGATAAAACAAAAGAATTGTGGCTTCTTTGAGGCATCATTCAACCTGTGTAAGCTGCTAAAGAAGCCCACTGGCTCATAAGGAAGCCTTGTGGCAGCCATGAAAATGTGCAGGTCAGCTCTCTTGCACAGAGAGCAGAGGTAACTGATAGCCCAAGTTTCTGTCTTTCTGGATCTATCACAGCAATTATATAACTTACCCAAAGTCAAAAAGACAGTAAGCAATAAAACAGTCTGACTGCAGTTCAAGGTCAAAGTTAGCATGAGGCAAGGGAGACAATTCTGGTACAATACTTAATAAGACATTCATTCTCAAGTTTGTGCAGGTGTTGATTCTGCAAGTATTGATCTCGCACTTGTACAAACCTAAGAATAAGCACCTCCTTAAATCTGCATCCTAGGCCCCTCTTTGCCTTATCCTAGTCCTGGCCCTGTCATGATCAACACTTCAGAAAGAATCAAACTTTCACTGATGATTGTAGACCCTCTCCTTGCAGAGTCTCCATGCTAAATATGTCTATGCACACATATAGCTTAAAGGGAGCACTACCTCTCATTTTCATCTTCAAGCTAATCTACCCGTTCCCTGTTTTCACTTGGGAATATGTGTATAAAAAAAATATGGAAGCCTGATCAGTACCATTTGTCAAAACTTCAATACATCCTGTGACACCTGAACTTCCTCCAAATCCTCTCCATCTCCTTTACTTCTCCTTCCTCCGCTTTGTTCTTTTCTGTGACTTTAATCATGATTAGTTCATGTCTCCCACCAACTCAAAGTCTGGCTACGTCAAAATAGTATTCTTTACTTTCTTCCTTATTGTTATTAGAAATCAAAGGAAGGAAGATGCAGCATTCTTTTTCTGTTATGAACTTGTCTGTTGTTGAAATAAATTACACAACTTCATTCTCCTTGATGTTTTTAAAGAATCTGAGTCAGTGGCACCCCACAGCCCACATACCTTAATCACATATTTTATTATACTTCTAAATACATAATTATCTGCAGACCTGGCTACTGATGTAAAGCTGTATAACCTTCTGGTTTTTTAATTGATTACCTGAAACTGAGATTACAAAGGTAGAGACGGAAACTAATGTCTCAACAAAATGGCTCATAAAAGGAGAGTTTACTTAGGCACAATGATGTTCACTGGGAAATTTAAGGTTCATGAACCCACCCTTTCATTTCTTGTGCCCCCAGTTTAATACCAAGTGTCTTCAGTTAGATACTTCTATTATTAAAGTTTTTTTTCCCCTTTTGGAAATTGCAATTCTGAAAGGCTTA
Organism: Rhinopithecus bieti; assembly: GCF_001698545.2. NCBI lineage: Eukaryota > Metazoa > Chordata > Mammalia > Primates > Cercopithecidae > Rhinopithecus > Rhinopithecus bieti. The sequence goes on from NW_016820088.1 coordinate 518,535, forward strand.
CAGTATTTTTTATGGCCTAGAAGTTCCACTCAATGATATAACATCATGGCCTAATATTTAGCATAGAATATGGAAAAACACCAGAGGGGATAATTAAGTTCACCAAATGGGACACTGGATTTCTTCATGAGCCAATGATAAAATGAAGACTCTTATTAAACTTATATAACAAAAGTTCCAGTCTCTAACTCTAACTACTTGAACTTGTTGATTCCTCCTGGTCATTTTTTGTTCTTATAAATAGGAAACAGCATGGAGTTGGTATATTGTAAAAAATAAAACTTTAAATAATAGAGGTAAAGTAATAGCCTTCATTTATATTTGCATCTTGCCCAATCAATCATGCAGCCTCACTAACACAATCAATGGGCAACAACATTTATATATAATTAATTCTAAAAAATCAATTACATCATCATGAATTTTTTTATTTATCTCAGAATATAATCTCCAAAGACTTTAATCTCAGTGGGATAATTATTTATTTGGAATTACTTTTGATCTTCCAAATAAGGCCAATTATTTTTTCCCATCAGGAAGGCCATCCCAAGTTTGAGCAGGCGTAATTTAAATTCTTTTCACAGTTATATTTTAAATGTTTATTACTGAATTTATTTATTGCAAATTTACAGTGGTGTTTGCCAAGAGATTTTTTACCTTTTTTATATCTGCAATAATTTTTGTCCATTTGCAAAGTGCCAAGTCTGAAAGTGGGCACATCACACCTGCCTTTTTTTATTTTCTCTTTATTTTAACACTAACTTTTCCTCTTCATTTCCTACTGGCTCCACTGGGATCCCTAAAACACAATTTACAGTTGCTGCAAACCCATAGCATTGCCTTCCAATCACTACATGTTGCTGCTTTGGGATTCACAACTTATGCCTCTTCCTTAAAAATGTTAAAAATATCTTATGAGATGTGATGTGTTTCCATAGAGACTCGGTAGTATAAATCATTTTGTATATATCCTAAGTCATTATGGAACTCTTAGGGAAGAGGCTATAATTTTACTAGACTCTAGTGTTTTTGTATATACAGTTTACAAGAAGGTAGAAAGTGACAATAATGATATCAGCTTCCAGAGAGAGCTAGAGACCACATAGAGGAGTTTGACAGGAACATTAAGGATCCAGAAACTTTGTCATTTGAAACAAAAAAAAATTCATATATAGCACAAAGGTTAAAAGGGCTTTTTATCCTAAATAACTTGAGGATAATATTTATATCAATCTTCCTAAGTACCTTATATTCTCAGTGCCTCGTATATGTAACTATTCATTCAGCAAATACTTTCTGAGCAACTACAAGTCTCAGAAATGGCAGAGGTCAAACATCTCATTTCCAATGCCTTGAGGAAAATGGTCTGTGATTCTGTCATTCAGCCTTTATCAACTTGATCTAATAAATGTTTTCGTTTGTTTAAATTTTTCTCAGCTTGGCTTTTTTTTTTTTTTTTTTCATGTCTCAGCTCTTACTCAATTATATGAACTCTAAACTTTTAGCCTAGTGCTAAGCTTCCTGGAATGCTCTTCCTTCAGTGAGAAATGCTTCTGGAAGAACTGAGACTGAGAAGAGAAAGAAAGACTGTTCTCTTCCTTGAAAATCCTAGTAGGTGATCCCTCCAATATGTAAGGATTAGGTCAAGGAAGAGGATCTTTTAAGTACTACCATACGTCTAGCACCACACTGAGACTTATGGGGATTCTAAGAGAAATGCATTCATGTGAAACATATAAATGATTTAGGAAATGGTAGTAATTATTGTAAGAGAATAAAGAATTTCGCTTTAGACAAAATAGAGATTTTGTCTGCTCTAAAGGTTAGAGAAGTTAGTCTTTAGAGATGATGTTCAAGCTATATTTTAAGAGTAGATAAAATTGGGAAAATTGGAATATGTGGAGCTCTAACAGAGAGATAGTTGTGGTTTTCGAGGCACTGGGGAATAATTAGGTGCTATGATTTAGCTGAGGTTGGATCTAGGTTTCACAGTTTGAAGCTGAGGAAAGTCAGATTCAATCTCCTTATTCTCCTTCTTAGGAGAGATCAAGGTCTATTCTAGATAATCCATTGTCCTCTAACTTTACATGGGTCTGTCAGTAAGCTCTGCTCTGGTCATGACCTCCATGGAAGAAGATAAATAGAAGAAGTGCAAACTGCTAGGAAATTAGCCATAGAAATCTATCAGAGACATGATGAGCACCTCATTTCTAGTTCGAATTGTTTTTTCAGCCTCCAGGATCTAGCTTTCCAGCCACAGCTCTGTATTTCTATTCTCAATCTCAACTGTTTGGCTGATACCAACATTTGAATTACAAGCCATGAGTCCTTAACACTATGCTATGCAATATCCAAATACCCAGTGTACATAACATTGACAGTTTCTACACTTCTAGAGTTTTTTTCTGAAGAGAGAAGATTTAAAAAAAAAAAAAAAAAAAAAAAAAAGCAAATCCCAAACCCAAGTCATATACAAAAGCAATATAGACAGATGGATAGATATTCCAAAATTGTAGAGAATGTGAGACCAAAATGGACAATCAAGAGAAAATGCAAAAGCTGAATCTGTTCACTGAAGCCATTAATCAGGATGTTTATTTATGTGTAAAAAATTTTCTTCAATGAAAGAAACAGACTGGATGATAAAGCTATGAGTGAAGAGGCTTAAAGCATCACATGGATTTTCCCTCCATTTTCTGGCACTTAATAGCTGAAATCTTTTCACGGAGCACACATTTCAACAGCTATGCAAACAAAGTCAAAGCAATCTGTCTAATTGAATCTTCAATATTCAAGTCAATTTGTGAAATATCTTACAATTGCCTTTCAATTTGTACCCCAAGTCTTGTCTGAAGGTGATAATGGTGATGAATGTTATTGCAAGAGGTAGGCAGTTGTCACAATTTAAAAGCCCTTCATTCCTGACATAGTCTAACACAAGACAAAAATGAGCTTGCCCTTTAAAGGCTGTGACCATTTTCCTCTCAAGTTGCTCTCTTATTATACAAATGAATCACTCTCCAGTGATTATGCTGAAATGAACAAAGCAAAAAATCTTCGGCTCTCACATTCTGCAGAAATCTGAACTCATGCTAGGAACTGCTGGCTTGAATTCTCACAGAGAAATAAGAAGGTCAAAACACCAGAATTGTTCAGCAACTAAATTTAACAATAGGAATGGCTCTCAATGCTTCCAAAGTCTCAGGGGATATTTCTGAACACTCCACTCAACACTTTAGAATTTGCATTATCAAACATAAAGATCTACACCCTTACTGAGACCTCTTCATTCTATTCCAGACTGTGTAGGAGAATTATACAGCTTAATAAATTGATGTCTTGTATCTCTTTATTTATTGACTCTAAGCAAGGTTGCTGGTTAGGTTTCATCCCAAGTATGGAACCAATGATATAACCTAGTGGCTATCTGTTCTGTATTCAGTAGAATATAGAACAGTGCATACAGTACATATGGCATACTTAGAATGTCCAATTTGGAACTAGAATAGATAATAACAGAAGCCATACTCTAATGTGTGAGAGATTCGGTAATTCAATCTACCCAATATAAAGGCCTATGAGATAGGAATCTAGGTTGTGAAACCAAAATCCTTAGGTTCTTACTATATTTTACATAATTTTTCTAAACCTCTCCTTCCTCAATTGTGACTGAGGATACTTATATTTTATCTTCCAGGGTTGTTGCAGATCCCATTAGATAAGGCAGCATAAAGCACTTGGCATGAGACCTGGATGCTACCTGCCAGTATATTTACAGTTATTCCCTTTCTTCACTATTAACATCTTTAAAATTGTATACTTCAGTTCTTCAGTGCAAATAAACTATTACAGCTGTCTTCCTCATCATTGTTGCCATCATTATCATCATTTACATTTACATTTTCCAAAGCATTTTACATTTATTATCTCATCAAACATTTACTGCTTCAACACTTCTAAGAACAAAAACAGCTCTGGTAGTATCATCTTTAGATCGACAGCTTAGGTCACAAAATAGTTCTTCCTTATGTTAAACGGATACCTATCATCCTGTAAGTTTCATTCATTAGTCTTTGGTCTCTCTTGCTCGAGTATTTTTAAACATCTCATATCTTGATACCGCTTCTATATAATAGCTCCTATGAAATCTAAAGGTTATTATTGCTACATTCTTCAAGTCTTCTCTGAGAAGTTATATACAATCTTATATAAAATTATATGACTCTTGTCATGCAGACTCCCAGGCATTACCCCTAGACTCAGAAATCTGAATTTTTTGCTCACAATCCCAGAATCTTGACATAGGTGGTCCAAAGATGCACAATGAAAGGACTAGTGAGAGGAGTTAGTTAGCTTGCTTTAGGTAGACAGCAAGGGAAGGGTCCCTGGAAAGCCCTTGACCCATAGGCTGGTGCCTCAGCCCCACATAACACAAAAAAGCAGACTGGAGTAAAAATCAAGCTGCAGGCACCAATAAGGGAACTAGCACAGGGGCTTGTGCCTAGAGACATGCCCGCAGTTGCACAGATGGGAGAACCTCCAGCCCACTCAGAAAAAAACACGCACAAACCACTGGCTCACTCAGATAAGGGAATAGGCCTGACATAGAAATGTCTTTGCTCTTTGTTCTTTGCATAATCAGTAGGCTCCTAGGAAAATGTTTCTTCTCCTTTTGTGGGCATGAACATGGAGGGCTCCAGTGGGCACTTTTCTTTTCTTTTTTTTTTTTTTTGGACTATGAGCCCAGCCTCTATGAATCATCACTTAAGCTCCTGATTGGTCCTGGGCCAAGGTCCTAGGCCAAGCTGAGTAGCCCCTACAAATTATCACTTCACCTCCTGATTGGTCCCAGGCCAAGCTGAATCACATTTTCTCCAAGACAGCCTGCAAACTAAGCACACTCCTTTCACTTCCCAGTCCATAAAAACTCCAGACCCTGGCCTCATAGTAGGCAACCCATTTGGGCCCGCTCTCCACTAGTGGAGAGCTTTCTTTATTGCTTATTAAACTTTTGCTCCAACCTCACCCTTGTGTCCCTGCTCCTTAATCATCTGGGACATGAGACAAAGAACTCCCAGTGTTATCTCAGACAATGAGAGACTGTCACGTCTGGGAGCACTGGCAAAACCACCACACTTTTGTTGAATATCCACAGTTTACTTCTGCAGGTTCCCTCTTCCCACTTCTCCCTCTGCTCTGTGTTCTCATAGGCTGAACACAGACTATATCCTTAACTCTTAGGCTACTTTTTAGATTTATATGACTGGAAGCACAAGCAGGAGATCAGAGAAAAAGAGCTGGATGGGCTCTGACCAAAGGGCAGCTCCACTCAGGGGCCCAGGTTCTAGCAAGCACTTCAGGTTTCCAGCAATCACTTCTTTCCACTGAACTTTCACACCTCTGAAAGAAAAAGAGGCTTTGTTCTTACTAGTCCAAGGGAGTGGCACTATCCCCAGTGATTTCCCGATACTTTGCCCACTTTTGTAAATGGTAAATTTATGAAACTCTCCCCTACAGTACCCAGTTAGATTGTACTAGTCTTTTTATGCTAGGTTCCTGGCTGATACACTGGTTTAGACAAAGCTGGTTCAAATCTCCCTTCTCCACTTGTTAAGCAGTGTAGCCTTAGGGAAGTTATGCCCCAGAAGACTCAGCTTCCCTGCTTTGAAATGGGATAATAAGAGTGCCTCCCTCGGCTGGTCTCATTGACTCATGCCTGTAATCCCAGCACTTTGGGAGTCCAAGGCAGGCAAATCACTTGAGGTCAGGAGTTTGAGACCAGCCTGGCCAACATGTTGAAACCCCATCTCTACTAAAAATACAAAAATTGCCTAGGAGTGGTACTGGATATCTGTAATCCTAGCTACTCAAGAGGCTGAGGCAGGAGAGTCACTTCAACCTGGGAGGCAGAGGTGGCAGTGAGCTGAGATCGTGCCACTGCACTCCAGCCTGGGTGACAGAGAGAGTCTCCGTCTTAAAAAGAAAAAAAAGAAAAAGAATACTTGCCTCCTGGAGGAGTTACAATAATTAAATACATTGTTATATGAATTACTTACCTAAGAGCCTGGTACATAGTAAACATTTGATGAAATTTAGCTAAAATTAAATTATAACTGAAAGTCATAACATCTCTATATTCTGAAAAATGAAAAGGCAGTCATTGGTTCCATGCAAAGCGAACAAGAATAACAGGAGCCTAAAACCGTTAACCACCCAGAGTGATGGCTAAGTCACTTGTACGTGTTAGAATTAAAAAAAGTGCTAAATATATACAAAGGGAGAGAAAATACTGCAGCGTAATCAGATGGAAAGATTATAACATACTCATATTTCTACTACAAGGGATAATATTATTGCCAGATCCTAAATAAACATACTCACTTTTACCTCAAAATTTCTGAAGCTACAAAATCTTTTCAAAATAAGTATCTGATGAGAATTTAGGAACACTTTTCATTAAGGGGAGTTAGGATTCTAAATTAGAAATATAACAAGCTTTAGCTGATGTTTTAAAAAGTCCATTAAGGTAAGAAGATCCTCAATACTAGTCATATTCATTGATTTAGTTTGATGAAAGTCAAAGATAAAAAATGTGGGAAAAAAATAAGGATTAGACCAAATCCTATATAATCTTTCCAGTAGGATTACTTACATCTGAGGGTTTTCTCTCATCTTAAGATAGCACCTTGAAAATACTGGGCTTACTGGGAACAAGAAGATAACATGAATCTTTTCAAATTTATTTAATATTTAAAAATAACCCCCATTGGCTACATGGGAAAAAGGCTTACTCTGAGAATAAACCCTGGGGCAACACTCCTATTCACATTCATTATAATGTGTGCCAGCACCATATCATTACTTCAGGTTCAAAGCAAAATCAATAGCAAATCATTTGACTTTGTAATAGCAGAAACGCAAGACGCCACCAACTTAATCAAAGAAGGCTGTCTTAGAAAAGGTAGCCACATGCGCCATGTGAAAATACTTGAATGCTTTCAGCATCAATTGCCTAAAATCTAGCTTTTTTATGTGACTGGATATGTGAATATAGTATATGTTTTTATTATTTCAGGACTGCCTTGATATGAATCCTAATATTTGACAAATTACCTCTCTTGGAGACGATGTGAGTTAGTTTCTGCTTTTATAAACTTGTCAAAAGCCAAAGAAAAAGTAACAGCCACCAGCCAAACAAGGAGATATTTATTTCTCATAACTGAAAAAGGGATTTATTTTCAGAAATCTCATACATATGAACAGAGATGGGCCCCAGCTTCTGGTGGCTTCAAAAAAGTATTAGCAATAAGCCTATGCTCCCTGTTTTAATACTTTCTCTATATATAGTCAGTTCACTTACGTGATTCAATTCTCATTCTATTAATAGTTGGACAGAAAGGAGAGGTTAGCCATTGGCTGAGCTGACATCTGCACAGCCTAGTTTGGATTTATAAGTGGTCAATCCAATTAACATAAAAAACCATAGAGTTCTTGAGGGCAACAATAGATAAGCCTCTTCACACTTGCTGAGATATTCCCACAGTATGTCTTCTGATGAGAACCAGAACCACTTCCCAAATGACAAAGGCAGGCTGGACCTCCTATCTTAGGCTTAAGACTAGGAGGGAGTGTGTATTTGTGTGGGGGAAATCTTTGGATAGCTTACATATTTTATAAAATGATAAATTATTTAAACCTCAAGGAACTGGAGGCAACATGTAATTTAATCTTTAAGATGAGGATACTGAGGTCCATGGAAATACAAGACCTGCTAAAAGGCTTATATTTGTTTAAAAACTATAATTAAAACATCTGATTAATCTAATTCATGTATTTGTCTTTATTTCAGTTGCTTTCTTACCCTCTGATTAAAATTTTTCTTTTCATATGCTAAGGGCATTTTCTTTCTGTAATGACTTAGAATACACTGACTATCTTTGTATGCCAGAGTAGATTAATAAATATGCATTATGGATTTAGAACATAAACAAATTACCAAACAAGACATTGGGTTAATAATTTATTCCTGAAAAAATCATCATAAATCAAGCTATGGACATTGAGGACAACATACATAACAAATCTTTGCCTATTGGCTTAAGAAATGAGGTGGTGACTATATTCATTTGCTAAGTCTGCTAGCCAACACACAGGTTTTGAACATTCAGTTTGTTGATTTGTTCATTTTATTCCAGCAATCATTGTTGAAACTTCTGTCCTCCAGTTTAATATGAGAGAGTATAAAACTAGGGTTCTACACAATGAGCTCCCAGTCTGCAGAGCTTCTGGATGTGATTTGCCGAAAAAGGTTTCACTTTAGAGATGAAGAAGCAGCAGTCAGAGAAAGAAAGTAAAAGCAGCTATATAGGGAAAGGTGGGTTTTTGTTGTTTGTTTGTTTATGTTTGGGAGACATTAAAAACTCATTTAATTGTCACTAATTGTCACTAATGCCTAGGCAAATAACGTTGTTTTCCAGTATTTGTAAGGATTTTCAGTTCTTGATCTTCCCTACAATGGAAGAATTTCACTATTCTTGAAATGCTATTAATAAAAAGTTGAAAAAGCCAGGCGCAGTGGCTCACGCCTGTAATCCCAGCACTTTGGGAGGCCTAGGCGGGTGGATCACGAGGTCAGGAGATCGAGACCATCCTGGCTAACACGGTGAAACCTCGTTTCTACTAAAATACAAAAAATTAGCCAGGCGTGGTGGCGGGCGCCTGTAGTCCCAGCTACTCAGGAGGCTGAGGCAGGAGAATGGCGTGAACCCGGGAGGCGGAGCTTGCAATGAGCCGAGATCGCGCCACTACACTTCAGCCTGGGCGACAGAGAGAGACTCTGTCTCAAAAAAAAGAAAAAAAAAAAAAGAAAAAGTTGAAAAATACTAAGTATAACACTAATATTTATTAAGTAACTACTTTGAGGTCTCCACATGTGTTATTTAGTCCTCACCATAGCCCCAACAGTGAGTCATGAGTTATTACCATTGCCCTGCCAAAGGCAAGAAACCTGAAGCACAGAGTGCTGGAGTAACTTTCCTTAAGTCACCCGCTAATTTGGGGAACAACCAGGATAGGAACATGAATGTTCTCTCTCCAAGTCTACTTACATCATACTGCCTTTTAATGTTCTTTTTGTTAGTAAAGTGTTAAGACCGTGGGCATGGAGTTGAGCACAGGGGTTCAAATTCCACCGCTTCTTAAAAGTATAAACTTCAGCGGGTTAATTCCACTGTTTAATCATCACAACCACCCATTTGCATAAATTGAGCTGTGTTCCTTCTGGTTTGAAATGTTCTTTTTGTTGTTGTTTCCATTGTGCCAAAGTACTTTGGGAGAATTAACCCTTCTGGCCTTTATTTTCATTTTCATAAAAATATTTTTGCAATGATTTATATAACCATATCTTGCTTGATCAGTTGACTAGATTCAGTGAAACATTTATGTAAGTGAGAAATGTAGATTTGACTGTTTCAACACTGTCAGCCTTGCCACCCAAAAAGAGACAAATGTGATAAGAGAAATAGTGGGTAAATTACATGACATTTTCTAACGAAATCCTTTATGTGGATGCTCTGAATTTTTTTTTTTTTTTTTTTTNCCGTCTCAGCCTCCCAAAGTGCTGGGATTACAGGCTTAAGCCACCGCGCCCGGCCAATGCTCTGAATTTTTACCTAATACAAAAGGATTGGAATGCCTTTTGGCAATTGGATTAAGAGACAGTTTCTTGAATTGGAGATCTAAAGATTAAGCTTTACCAGGGGTAACAATAGCTTTATTCAAATAGTAGTCTCAGCTTCTGGTAATGGGGTGAGAATATAATAAGTAAATTCTACAGAAGTGAATAAATTGGTTCTCCTTTTAGGAAAAGGTGTCAAATACTTGTCAAAGGGCAAGGGAGATTACTGGTTGTTCCCTCAGAGGGGTGGGGCCTCCCTGGGGGATTAGCTGATTCTGTAGGGTAAACACCTTTGATTATCTTTCTTATTGACTCATCTATAATATGTAGCTCTATAGTGAGTAGAAGTTTAGTTGAAGAAAACAATATCATACAAATGATTACTGTCTATAACAATAAAAATGAGCATAGTTCTGAAAAAACATAATTGATTATCCAATCTGTATGTAGAAAAGATGATGCCAAACATTATATTTTATTACCTTATGCGATTTTAGCCAGTCTTTCATCTATTATTACATTTATTTTTAGCATCCCTGATTGCCTGATAATACTTTCATCTTTCAGATTAATCTTTAAGCCTAATTTTAGCATCTTACTGGTTCTCCCATTAATTAATATCTCATAATCTGTGACAGATTACCATTTTATATTTGTTTGAGTCATGACTTAACCTTCTTGTAAATTATACTTTAAAATTTTATACAATGGTTTTAAATGTGTTTGGTTAATTTTGAGTAACATGTATTTATTCACCAGGTATTTATTGAGTGCCTACTTTGTCCCAGATAGTGGGCAAGACATTGTGGATTCAACTTGAGGAAGGCAGAAAATATCCTACCCTTAATGGATATCATAGTCTAGTACAGATGACAGGCACTGAAATTAAATATATATTTATTTTATATTTTATTTTAAATTAAATATATTTATTCTATATTTTATTTTAATTAAATATGTATTTAATATTTTATTCAAACATATATATAGTATACACACACATACACACACATATATATAATATTCTGGTATATGTCAGAAAGGAAACAGATACTGACTTTTGAGAGCAAATGATAGAAGAATAGGACCTGATAAGGCAATTCTGCAAGATGTTCTTACAGTCTGAGCTAATATCTTGAAAAAAGTTACTAGATCATCGTGAATTAAAGGTGAATATGGAGAGTCTTTCCACATAAAGGAATTAACACATGAAAAGGCTTAGAGATAGGAAAGGCAAATCGCCGTTGAGCAGAAAGCCAAGAGTAATGTGGTGCCACTTGCAGAAAGGCCATGCAAGCCTTTGTGTCTATAGGGATTATGGTCATAAAAATACAAATAGTATGTATGTAGTTAAGATTCCATGGTAGGTTCCCATGGCTATAATTTTTTTTAAAATGCTAGAAATACACCAAGGATGGAATGGAGGGAGAGCAGCACAGATGGGATAATGTGCTTTTGTTTGGTTTTATTTAGTAGAAATAATGAGTTTGACTTCATGTAGCATGAGTCAAAAATGCTTTGAAACTTCCAAGTGGGCAATGATGTAGGGAGCTATAGCTATATACAAAGTCCAATGTGTTAGAATGAGCTGAGAAGAGAACTGGATATAAGGAAAAGGAGGAACGAAGTATAGACACACTCAGGATCCCTGCCAACCTCAAGATCAAACCTATGAGTCCTATATGTAGGAAATTAAGGTGAAGTTGAAACTATTCATTATTACAGGAAGGACACACTCAGGATCCCTACCAACCTCAAGATCAAACCTAGGAATCCTATATGTAGGAAATTAGGGTGAACTTGAAACTATTCATTATTACAGGAAGAACTAGGCAGAAAGAGAGCTCAGTAGCAGGTAAGCCTCATGGTATTAGAATTACCGTATGGGACAGGGGACATAACCAAGAAGCATGGACACTGAACCCACCACCAGGACACTGCAAGCACAGAAATTAGACAACTCAGTTCAAGATGACTGAGAATTTTCTGGTGATACAAAATTAGTTGTGGCTTTACTCAATTTGAAGGAATGAGAATTATTCAATCCTCTAGCTTCTCACAGTACCAAATTAGACCAGATTACAGCTTCAAAAAGTTACTTGGCCCAGGTAATGTTATACAAGCTCCTTGTAGATGTGTTATACATGTTTTTAATATAAGCTTGACCTTGGCCACTATAGACATATATATATTTCTGGATACTATTGCTTATAAAAAGGCTTTGAGTAGCAATTGGCCTTGTTCACCAAACTAATAATGTAATGATAACATGCCCTGTTTTGAGAGGATATCTTGAGTTAAATTTTTTTCAGTTTCTTCTTCAGATAAATGTATGTCTCTCATCCCAAAGAATGATGAGAACTACTGAATCCAAATTGCTTCACCTCTCATAAAAGAAGTTTAGAAAAAAAGCTAAGTACGGTTATGGTTATTAGCTTGTATTAAGTGCTTTGTAAAATAATACAGTAATATTAAAATATATCAATAATGATAATGACAGTTCTTAGTCTAATACTCCTGATTACCAATAGATATGTGAGAGATAAGCTTTAGTTTTAATTTTATTTTTATTTACCTGCATATTTATTCTATCAGTTCTGTTCATAACATGATTTTGCTATTTTATCAGCGTGTTTATGGCCTGCCTTCCATGTGTCAGGCACTGACTTAAGTACTAAGAATTAAGAAAAAAAAAAAAAGAATAATTATGGTTCCTGATTGTAAGCATTTTTAAATTTAAAACTAGAGTTATAGCTACTGAAAATCCTTCTGGAAATAGGTTAAATAAAAATATTTTGAAATACTTCATTTCTTAGACTATACCATCCAGAAATTTCTAGTCTTGTAAGAATTTCTGTAAGAATTCCAGACTCTTCTTCCCAAAGATGGGCCAACTTATAAAAAATTATCCAAATAATTCAAATAAGGAGTAGATGTAGAAGAGAATGGATTGGGTATTTCTTAAGCAATGCGTAGGACATATTTAAACCTTATAAGAAAAGCCTTTGATGCAGACATTATCTGTGTAAAGGTGAGAAAGGAGATTCAGAAAGGGTATTAATTGCCAAAACCCAAGCAACTTGTTAATATAAGAGCTGAAATGTGAGTCATTTCTCTTCAAAGTTCGTTTCCTTTCTCCTACACCACAGGGTTTTACGTTGATATGAAAAAATTTCTGTAAGATTCCTTGGAGGAAAGCAATATGGAATGAACATTTTCGTAAAAAGTGCCCATACACCTGTAAAAAGCGACTAATCTTCTGTGTCACCTTCTTTCAGTTATAGCTTTTGTGATATTGCCTGAAGCTTCTGACCAAATACTAGAAGAGCTCTTAAAACAAATCATGTTACAAGAAAAAGTGCCTGTTTTAGAAAACTGATCAGATAATCCCTTTACCAAAAGGAAAACATACAATAATGGAATCCACAGGCACTGCAGCTAAAGGCAGGGTCTTCAGCCCTATTGAGGAGAGTTGCTTTGAAGTGCAGTGTTGCTATGTACGTGGAATTGATCAAGCCCTTTATTTTCATATGGGTCTCTATCATGTTTTTATATCATGGAACATGATTTCTTAGCCATCTCTCTCTCTCTCTCTCACGCACACCCATATAAAGGTGTTTATGCAGGCACTCTTTATGCTCACTATTTCTACGTTTTTTCCTAGTCATATTATCTTAGATTATAATTGACTCTTCAGAGTATAGTGGGGACCAGGTGAGTGGAGGTTGGTGTGGCCTTGGACTATAATTGACTCTTTAGGGGGAAAAATAGATACATTTTCTGAAATCCGTAAGTTCTGGAATTGTGGCTTGCTCACTAACTTGTTTGAAAAACCCTAAGATAATAAATGTTAATTGAATTAATGGATTAATGTATCCTTTTAGATAAGGTAATATGCAATGTCAAATCTCTAAGCAATTTAACTGAGGACAGCATGATTCTATTTAAATTTTCAATTTTATCATATTTTAAATCCAGTTGGTGAAGTGGATTAAAGATAGGTGGGAGTGAAAGCAGAAACACAGTTACAAAGATAACAGTTCAGATGGGAGAAACAAGGACCTTGAGGATAAAAATCATTTTTACACATGAAATTCATTATTATTTTTGAAAAGGTAATGTAGATTACATTTTCTAATATAATATATTTAAATGTATCTTCATGAATACCACAAAATACTTCATGGTAGATAATTATATCATCATTTTCCAGTAGTTGACTCAAGGTCTCACAGCTGGACCTGTGATCAAATTCCAACTTTACCATTTTCTGTTTCTGTTTCATGAAACCCTTGCTCTGTCAATGATGTTGAAGTACCTATAGTGATTACATACAAATGAATATTAAAACTGAGGCAGGAAACTTGGGCAAGTGCTAGGTTCCTGCTGATGCAACAATCCTTTTTTTTTTTTTTTTTGAGACAGAGTCTTGCTCTGTCCCCAGGTTGTAGCGCAGCAGTGCAATCTCAGCTAAATGCAAGCTCCCCTTCCCAGGTTCACACCATCCTTCTGCCTCAGCCTTCCAAGTAGCTGGGACTACAGGCACACGCTGCCACGCTCGGCTAATTTTTTGTATTTTTAGTAGAGACAGGGTTTCACCATGTTAGCCAGGATGGTCTCCATCTCCTGACCTTGTGATCCGCCCGCCTCAGCCTCCCAAAGTGCTGGGATTATAGGCGTGAGTCACCGTATCCAGCCAACAATCCTCTTTTTAATTCATTTGTACTATATACATCTATAAAACTCTGTAAATAATATAATCCAAATTCTGTTTCTGACATTAAATCTCAAAATGGATGAGCCAGATCTATGCCATTTTTCTCTGTTGAAATAATTTTTAATACTTTCAGATTTCCTTTATGCAATAGTTATTTCAATGGAACATCTCAGATTATTTTTCATTTGGTGAAGTAAGGCCAACCTTGATGGGGCTGAATAGGCTGGCATTCATGGGGCACTTTTGCCAGACTATAATGAGAATAATTGGTCTCTCAAAGATGTCTACACCCTAATCCCTGCAAACCATGAATACATTACATCATATGGCAAAGGGAAATTCAGGTTGCAGATGGAATTGAGGTTGCTAATTAACTGAACTTAAAACAAATAAGCTGAGCATGGGGGCTCACACCTGTAATCTCAGCACTTTTGGAGCTGAGGTGAGAGGATTGCTTGAGGCCAGGAGTTTAAGATGAGCCTGGGCAACATAGGGAGACCCTATCTCTAAAATCATATAAATACATAAATAAATAAATTATTTTGGATTTTCTGGGTGGGTCCCCTGTAATCACAAGTGTATTTTAACAGTGGAGGAGAGAGGCAGAAGAGGCAGAGTGATGCAATATGAGAGACATTTAACTGACCATTGCTGGCTTTGAAGATGGAGGGGGCCACATGCCAAGGAGTGGGGGCAGCCTCTCGAAGCTGAAAATAGTTACAGCCTCCAGAAGGAACCAAACTTGCTGATACCCAGTGAGATTAATTTAGACCCCTGACCTCCATAACTGTTTGATAATACACTTGTATTGTTGTAAGCCACTACATGTTTGATAATTTGTTACCACAGCAATAGGAAACTAATATACTAACTCTGATGAAACTCTTTAAAATAAAAGATTTTCTTCTCATAAATCATAAGGCAGCAGGCTCAATCTCATATAGACCTGCATTGGGCCCATCTGCCATAACCCACCACACCTCCCAAACCTACTGAAGTGACTAAGCTGAACCTAATGGTCAGTCTCCTTAGTATGGAATAAAAAAGAAATCCAGACATGGGTAAAGAGAGATTTTTTCAAAAGGTTATTGAAATAAAAGAAAGGAAGATAATATTAATAGCAATAGGGAGACTATTATGACCATGATATCAGCAAAGATCACAGAGGTCAGGCAAAATTATCTTTTCTTTTGTAGAGAGGAGTCAATGAGTGCTTAATAGTCATGTTTATAAGGCAAATCATGTCTTTGTATTCTGTATTTTTGATGCTTTGACAGTTGGGCCCTTGCTGGCCCTGGAGGGATTGGCTCTCCCAGAGCTAACCGATTCTTAGAGACAGTAAATAATTCACGTTAATGAACACACTTTTTATATGCAAGACAATCAATCTGGAGCCCATGCCTTTACCACCTCCTTTATTAAGATCTCACAGGGCTTTACACATGGGCCGCTATTCCTCTGACCTAATCACCCCAGGACTAGGAACGAGACAAATAGGAACACCAACATGCTGCAGAGTTTGCTGAAATTATTCAGACTAGCCACCTCTACACCTGCTTGTCCTGCCTCCCCATTTCTTCCTGCAGAAACCAAAATAACGGCTTTTGTTCTTGGTTTCCCCTTGTATTAGTCCACTCTTACATGGCTATGAAGAAATACCCCAGACCAGGTATTTATAAAGGAAAGAGGTTTAATTGACTCGCAGTTCTGCATTGCTTGGGAGGCCTCAGGAAACTTACAATCGTGGCAGAAGGTAAAGCAGGCACCTTCTTCACAGGGCAGCAGGATGGAGTGAGCCAGTAGGGGAAATGCCACATGCTTATAAAACCATCAACTCTCATGAGAGCTCACTCACTATCATGAGAACAGCATGAAGGAAACCACCCCGATGATTCAATTACCTCCACCTGGTCCCATCCTTGACATGTGGGGATTATTACAATTCAAGGTGAGATTTGCATGGGGACACAGAGTCAAACCATATCACCCCCCACTTCCTCTGCCTCCTGATGAACCGTGGTGCTCCATCATATGGCCCTGCATGTCCTTCTGTGCCTCTTGATTGTAGGGATCAATGACTAGAAAAGCCTTTTTTCAATGCCAATCACTTTCACATCTGTATATTTTATCATACCTGATTAAAACAAATCTCAGGTACCCTTTTAAAACGAGGCCAGAAAATATTAGGTGTGGGGAGTGGTATATGAGGATGATGTGATTGGACAGTTGTTACAGAATGTTTTTCCCTGAGGTCAACCAAGCCTAGGAGGGGCTGTTAAAGAGGGGTTGTTCCTTATTTCGATGCTCATGGATAGGCCAGGGTTCACAAGCCTGAGTTAAGGAGAGAAACTTGATTAAAATTTAGATAAGTTAATGGACATTTTGTCCCGATAGGTTAGTAGAGACAAACCATTCAGCTAATTGCTTGTGAGACAAAGAATGGAAATGCGGAGGATCGATATATCTGGCTTTGTCATAGGTACAAGAGGTAATCTTCGACTCTTATCCAAGCCATATGGAAAAGGGTGGTCCTTTGCACTAAGCACTTCCAGGAACACAAAATGGATGGGAAGATTTCTGTTGTCCCTGTTTTTCAGGAGCACAGGGCTCAGGTAAAGTTTGATATTGTCACTGGCCTTTTTGGAATAGCAGCATTCTTAGCATTGCAGATCATATTATTTAAATCTGCCTTTTTACTTTTTTCTCTACTTGTGATGGCTTTAACAGTGGTAATGCTGTAGGATAAAATAAAAACTACGTAAGTCGTAAATATTGTTTGTGAGATTTCAATTAGATGCAAAACCAGTTTTGCTGACACAACTAGGGTTCGAGTAAAACAAAATGAAAATTTGTTCTCATATAAATTATTGCATTGTTTCTCAAAAATTTTGCAGAATATTCACTCATTTTATATGTTATCAGACTGGGCTTCAAAAAGTTAAAGCAACCTAAATCCTTCCTGATATTTTTTTCTAGGTCTAATACAGATGATTTTAAAATAAGGATACCTTTAGGTTTCTAACTCCCCAAACCATTGAATGGTCTGTTTCACTCCCTTAAAATGCTGTGCCTCAATCCCTGCCCTTCTAAGAGTGGAACTATAATCGGTTCATTGCCCAATGTGCACAACAAGGCAATACACCAAGACACCAGGTTGCAGGAGAGAAAGAGGTTTAATTGTAGAGCTGCCAAATGAGGAGATGGGAGGAGACCTCAAATCCATCTCCCCAAAGAGCTTGGGGCTAGAATTTTTAATGATTTTGGAGTGGGCTAAAGTGTGGAGTTTGTAGATTGATCGAAGGGTGCAAGGTGAAGTCATGGGACAGGAAGATAAAGAAACTTAATTATCATGCTGATTTCACTCCTCTGTGAGAGTCTTCAAACTGGATAGTATCAGCTATTCTGCTGGAATTCAGGATCTGAAAAACATCTTAAGCAATTCTTAAACAAAAGCCTTATGATTCTAATGTCAGGATCCTATCTACAGGAACAGTGACGTACAAGTGGTCAAGATCTGGTGTTCCTGTGACTTTCAGTTACAAGGAAGTGGGTCAAAGTGTAGTCTAAGTAATGCTTAATTATAAATATATTTCTGTCTAGAATTCTGATTAACCCTGTGAGGATGACTTCAAGAGTGGGCTGATTGGTGAAAGAGGGATGGACTGAGAAAGGAGGGTGTGCAAAGAATTAACTTTGATGTATGGATTTGCCTCCCTTGGAGTCTCAATCACAGAACAGAGAGGAAATCATAACATAATGAAATTGCATTCATGCATATTCACTTAGAAGAGATTTTATTTATTATTAACAATATCCCAAGTCATCATGATTTAGCTAATAAACCAGCAAACAGCAATTCATATTAAGATTGTTTGACTTCCTGTCAAATAGCTACATTCTGGTACATGCAGAAAGAATGAAATAAACAACTTAACTGAGAATTAATGAATTGGGAAATACCTGCAAAGCTTTGTCTATCATCTGGGTTTTTGGAAGAATTCCAAGTAGTAGTCTTGATTTTGATTAATATTACAATTTATCCTGTTAAAGAAGTACCTCATAAATACTCATGAAGCATTTTATTAGATGATTGTAAATACTTAAAATCTTATTTTGCAGTCCTTTTCATCACAAAGAAAAAGAGGAGCAGGCTGTGAGCAGTATATCATTTAGCCTTGTTCATTGACGGCAAAAGTCACATCACATGTTTTAAAAACAAAATGTTTCAATACTCATGCTGTCATTGCACAAGGTTGTTGTTCTTGTAGGCCTGCCTTGCATGAATGTGATGTATAGCACTGATCCTGTGATAACACGTCCTCCCCTAAACCCTCTAGTGGCATGTCTTCCCTAGGGTCATCACAGCCATGTGTTAAAGACACATTGTCTATTTGTGTTAAAGACACAAAGTGTCTATTGACAGCAACTTAGGCAAAAGGCAACAGGATACGCCAGCAGCTCAGAGGGAGAAGTGCTAAAAGCAGTATCTCAAAACCATATCCCAGGAGGAAACTTCTGCAAACCTTAAAGCTTTAACCGTTCTTGCTGTCCTTCACATTGCAATAATTAATCCTTCTTTTCTGTCCACTTGCCCACCACCACCACTACCAGCACCAGTGCCCTTCCGGTTTCTTCCCTCTATACTCACATCCTCATTATTATAACATTGCACATCATAAAACAAACAAACAAAGCCAGACTTGCATTGGCCTCTCAAAGGGAGAATGAATAGTGACTTAGGGTAATTTTGTTTATCTCAAGAACAAGCAGAACTTTGAGATGCCAGGCCTTGCAGAACCTCTCAGTCACCACTTACAATTTCCTTTCACATTCAAGATGACATGGACATCTTTGTGCCAGGGAAATTTTTGTCTCCAACATCCATTTATAAAAATAAGTCAGTTAAAATCCATTTGAATCACCCTCTTCCTTTACTTAAGCTCATCTGGACCTGCCTTTCTTCCTTTCTCCTCCATGTTCAAACAGATATTTAGAAGGTCTCTTGTTTGTGAGCTCAGACTGATCCATCTGGTTCTATTACAAACCTGACCCTTCCATTCAAGCCCATTTGTTCGCCATATGAAAAGGCTCTGTGGATGCTTGCACTCTCATTCCAGAAATTATTCAGATCATTCTCCCTGCTTTGAGGCTGGCCTTGAACTGACCTCGAGTGATCCGCCCACCTTGGCCTCCCAAAGTGCTGGGATTACAGGCATGAGCCACCACACCCCGCCCTTTCTCCAAGATTTAACTCCTGGTATGTGTCCTATGCACAGAGGGTAATAAAATTACATTTCAGAATAATCTTCCACGGTCTTCCCCCTCTGGGAAGAACTATTTTCCTATTAACTCTTCCATGCACAGAAGATAGATGGATAAATCAGATATAGCTCTTTCCTTTCAGAGCATCCATCACTCTCTTTGTTTTCTAGGATTCCAGCCTTGTCATGGTGATGACATATTTTCACACAAAAGTGTGGTTGCTTTTTGTAATTATTCAAATAATTTTGGAAAATAAATCATATGAGACTTCTCTCCAAGATAGTAGTTTTCAACTTTTGGTTTTTTTTTTTTTTGGCTATGGACCTCTTACACTCTTAAAATTGTTGAGGATTCCAAAGAGGTTTTCTTCTTGTGGGTTATATCTGTTGATATTTAATGTCTTAAAAATTTTAATGAGGAATTGTTTAAGGTTTTATTTATTAATTCATTTTAAAAATAACAATAAACCCATTAAATTGTCTTAGTCCATTTGGACTACTCTAACAAAATACCATCAACTGAGTGGCTTATTGTCACACATGTCCATGTGAAGAGACCACCAAACAGGCTTTGTGTGAGCAACAAGGCTGTTTATTTCACCTCGGTGCAGGCAGGCTGAGTCTGAAAAGAGAGTCAGCGAAGGGAAATAGGGTTGGGGCAGTTTTATAGGATTTGGGTGGGTAGTAGAAAATTACAGTCAAAGGGGGTTTTTCTCTTGCGGGCCAGGGCGGGGGTCATAAGGTGCTCAGTGGGGAGCTTCTGAGCCAGGAGAAGGAATTTCACAAGGTAATGTCATCAGTTAAGGCAGGAACCAGCCATTTTCACTTTTTCACTTCTTTTGTGATTCTTCACTTGCTTCAGGCCATCTGGATGTATACGTGCGGGTCACAGGGGATATGATGGCTTAGCTTGGGCTCAGAGGCCTGACACTTATAAACAATAGAAATTTATTGCTTACGTTCCTGGAGGGTGGAAGTCTGATATCAGGGCACCAGCACCATTAGGTTCTGGCAAAGGCACGATTCCTCTCAGTCTTTTTCTTCCTCCAACCTGACACAGACCCAGGGGGTCTCTCTTGAAAGGGCACTAACCCCATTCATTTGGGCTCTATTCTCATCACCCAATCCTCTCTTACTATCTCCAAATACCATCACCTTGGAGGTGAGGATTTCAACATATGCATTTTGGAGGGACATAAACATTCAGACCATAGCACATGTTAACATAAATAACATGTTAACATCTACAAAAAAAGGAGTGAGAAATGCGGCATTGTTTTATACTTTTCAAATTTTAATGTCTCAATAAAAGACCCTGGAGTCTCATAGCTGCTTCTGTGTTCAGTCTATTGCATGTCCTTTTGGTTGAAATAAATGAAGAAAATTTGGCCTCACAAACACGTGTCGTTGAAAGGGAAAACTTCCTCAGACCCCTCTTAGAGAATGTCTGCTCTGGGAAAAACAAGAGGTATATTCTAGTAGCTCTGTGAAATTCTGTATTCAAAAACAGATTAACCAAAAGGATAAATTCATCCTTTCACCAAGCAGTTACTAAATTCATTGGAATAAAAACGGTTATTGACCTGAGGGCGTATTATGTTGGGTTTGAATTTCAAAATCATAATTAAGGTTTATTTGCTTTTCTTACTATTTTCTGAGCAGCGCTGTTTCATTACATTTAAGTTTGCCCCAGGGCTGAGACACTTAACTTCTCCAAATGCTGTTTAGTGGTTGTTCCTTTCCTCATCTCTAGCTTCCTGTGCATAAAAAAGAAGTCTAAAGGGGAATCGAGCTGCTCCTCTGTGGGAACTGCCCGGGGATTTCCTCACCCATCTTCCTGACACTCTGGGATTCTTCTTCATGCTTAGTGCACCCTTGCTCTCAATTCTCTCTCACTCTTTTCAGGAATCATCTCAGCTAGAAACTTAAGTATAAGGTCTGTTCACACACACCAACTTTGCTATCTGTTATCGTCTAAGGTCAAGGTAACAGAAGTGAGTGAGATTTATAGTGCATATACTTTGCATTCTGATAAATGCAAATAACTCCGTACTTTTTATTCTTTTCACAGCAACCTTTTTGTACTTGAACACTCTTTCCACAACATATCTAATCCAGAAGTCATCAGTATAAATTCTGCAGATTGAAAAACGCAGTGTATCTCATGAGTGAAGTATAGTT
The DNA here is from genome assembly GCF_001698545.2 of Rhinopithecus bieti. Taxonomy (NCBI): domain Eukaryota; kingdom Metazoa; phylum Chordata; class Mammalia; order Primates; family Cercopithecidae; genus Rhinopithecus; species Rhinopithecus bieti. The sequence continues at coordinate 540,370 of NW_016820088.1, forward strand.
ATCTAAACTGTCGTCTTCGACATCTACCAATATTCTTTCTAGCACAGTTTGGAAAATCTGGATCTAGACTACACCTGCCAGAACCTTTTAGAAATAGTGTTGGCAAGTCCCCTGTGGTCACTTAGTGTAACTGGAGTCATTACATTAGTAAGACCTATACTATCCTTCAGGCTTCATATGTCCACTTTTTAAAAACCACATAGCAACCTATTTCATACACACATTGGGTAAAAATTAACACTAATATGGAAAAGCATGCAGAACACAGAATGGAATGTTTATCTCTGACCAATTAAAAAATTAAATCAAGCAGCTTGGTTTTTCTTTCCAAAATAACCACTCTTTATTTTGCTCAGTTTCTGATGTGTTTAAAAAATAAGCAAACAAAAATTAACACAATTAGAAAAGGGTCCTGAATTCTCAGGAGAATTTTATGAGCAAAAGAAAAGTTGCATATCTCCTACTGAGAAAACTTTTCTTAGATACCTACATATGACCAACATATAAGAAGTATGCCTATGGGGGACAGGATAACAAACTGTGATTAGTTCTATTATAATATTGATCATCCATTTCATGCAAGGAACTATTACAGGCATTTTGGACAAGTCAGAGCAGAATAAACTATGGTCTGCGAGACTGCATGGAGTTTATGCTTTAATAAGAATGCATGGCTATAAATAACTAAAACTGCCAAATCAAATTACGGCTATCATGGCAAATATCCAAGTATATTGAACGAATAAAGAGAAAATAAAAAGTGATTCCAACAAGGTCTAAGATAGGGTTTATAAAGAAAATGACATTTGATCTGCTTTATATAGAAGTCCCTGAAGCTTGGCCAGCGAAGTTTCTCAGTTAAAAAAGACAATGGATCAAAGATATGAATATAAAAAATGCAGAGTATCTTTAGGTATATCTGGAGGAAAGTTCTGCTTCAAAGATTTGTTGATTAGAGCCAATGTATTCTAAGGAGCATTTTCTCTTACGAACTGTATTCACTCAGAATTAGATTAAGGACTTTATAGGCCAGAAGTCATTCGAACTCAATACGGATGAGCAGTTGTCAAAAGTTAATAACTTGCACTGATTATTTATGATCCCATTGAAGTTTCTTTAATTAAGCTGGCTTTCATAATCCCTTTCTAATGCCTTATCAGCTTGATTCTTATCTGTGTAAGTGCTGGCTGCTGCAGACCAGGGGGTCTGTTAGGAGACTCAAGATGATACAAAAGAATTTTAGGCTTAAATGAACAATTGATTAGCTAGCTAGTCACTCAGCATGGTTAGGGCAAGATTGGTCTCTGTGACTGAAGTCTTTTATCCTGAGATTCGGGTACACAACGCTCCACTGATGAAACTGGAGCAGTTGTCCTACCACTGTTAGACAACCCCTTTGCTGCATCCAATGCATGGGCTTAGAAGAAACCATCTTGGCTGCTCTCAAGCCAGTCTTCATATTCCTTTTCAGATTTCTTAATTTATTTTTTTACATTTTTAGAGACAGGGTCTCACTCTGTTGCCCAGGCTGGAGTACAGTGGTGCAATCATAGTTCTGTGCAGTCTCCAACTCCTGGGCTCAAGAGATCCTTCCGGCTCAGCCTCCCACATAGCTGGAATTACACACCTGGCTATTTTTAAAATTTTTTGTAAGGACAGGATCTCACTATGTTGCCCAGGATGGCCTCCAAAACCTTCAAGTTATCCAGAAGTCTCCCAGCTCGGCCTCTCAAAATGCTAAGATTAAAGCCATGAGCTACCACTCCTGAGATTTCTTAAAGTAGGCTCAATGATTCCATCCGTCCTGAATTTGCTAGTGTTGAGCAAACTTTTCTGTAAAAGCCAGATAATAAAAATTCAGGCTTTCTGGGCTATATGGTCTCTGCTCACCTCTACCATTGTAGCACAGAGGCAGCCACAGACATCTATAAGTGAGTAGGTGTGGCCAGATTTGGCCTGGGGGCCATAGTTCGCTGCCCCTTGTACTAAGCTATCAGGTTTGTGTAGTGAAACCTTTAATAAAATCTCAGAAAAGCAAAATTAAGAAAGAAAAGGAAAATAATTCTAAAGGTACAAAGAGAAAGTACAACAAAGAGGTCACAGCTTCAAAGCAGCTGATACCAAAGAGAGAGAAAAAAGAAAAGGGAAAGTAACTGATAACACAAACACAAAAAGAGAAAGCCATTCTGCTTCATCGGCTCCTTTTTTATACCTCAAAACAGAGTTTGCCAAACGTCTCTCATGATTAGATTTACTGGGAGTCTCCTTAGACAGGCAGATCCTCAGACTCTAACCCCAGCCTCTTGGATTTGGGTCTCCACAGTAAAAACCCGGGGATTATCATATTTGACAAGATTCCTAAGCAATTCTTATATACACTCAAGCTTATGCATTGCTGTACAGCCTCAGGAACATACTTGTCATTATTTAGCCCCCTAATTGTTAACTAGCAGTGTGCAGTGTCAGGAAAAAGGGAAATGTGTTGCCCACTCCCTTTGAATTGATGTTTTGGTCTGTTAATATCCTAAATTCACTCTCATCTCCTAGGCATTATCCTTCGACTTTATTCATTATAATTAAGGGCCACCCTTATTAGCAAACACAACTGATTCTGATTTCCTAACTCAACCAGAATCAGAACCTCAAAGCTTTCTACTTAACAGGATTCTTTCTGCTGAGTGTGGCCTGAGCAGTAATGAAACAATTTTTTAATTATGAAAAGATTCTTGATAACAATTTTCCTATGTGCATCCCTTTAAGGCAATACAGTTTGGATTCTGGAAATACTCAGTGGTGGAAAAAAATCAAGAAAAAATAAAGAAAATATCTAGACAAATGTGAATTATGAAACAAAGGGAAAAATCCTTAGAAAAGAATGCTTTTGGTTTCTCTATGTTTGAGGCAAAAACAAATGTACAGTAAGTTGAGAGACAGAACAATATTCCATTTTATTATACTTCTAAGTTAGAAACAAACTTGGAATTTTGGATGATACCTTGGGGTGTGTGTGTGTGTGAATGGATTCAATCACTAAGCAATTTGATACTGAAAATATCAATTCGGAGACATGACTTTATAGAAAGATGAAGTTATCAAGCTTACGAAATATTAAATAATATTTTTAAAAGAATTAGCAAAAGGTTCAAATAATGATGTCTTCTCCTAATCTGGTGCCTTCCTACCAAAGTGAAGTTATATATTCTTTTAAGCAAATTTGTTCTTAGGAACAAAATTCAACACAAATTGGGCTCAGATTTAACTTCTTTTTGTCCTAGGGATGGATTTGAGAAGTGACTTCTGGTTTCTTTGATTTTAAAATAGCTTTGAATGATCTTCTCTTAAGGATAGAGAAATGGTTTTGCAGTCTTTTGTTGTTTTCTTGTTAATCCCCTAAGACTTCTGAATTCTATTAAGTAATTTTTATCTCACTTGTCTTTATTTTCTTGCACACTTTTCTCCACTGGACTTTGGGATTTATGCAAATCTCATCAGAAGTAGACTATCCTGTTTAAGAATAATATTCATTCTTTTATACTTCTGTTTTAACCTGAATTTCTTGATCCAATCACTTTTGGTCCAGAAGCTCAAGTTGAACTTGAAGAAGAGTTATTTATTTCTCAGGGGATATGCTTAGATCATTTTTTTCTCTCTTCTCAAATGACTTATTAAAATAGATTTCTGGGGACTAATTTATATTAATTCTAAAGTATGACTCTGAGGGCATGAACATTAATTGAAAGACTATTTTTATCACCTTATGCTCTCCTTAAAAAATAAATGACATTTTCTTACATTTAATTCAATTTTACTTTAGAGTATTAAATGTCAGAAATTATACTTCTGTGTATGTGTGTCTGTTTAATAATTCTCCAACAAATGCAATTAGTCTTAAAAGAATCAGGTTATAATGGGTTTCTTTGAATTCCACAAACAAAATCAATAATATTTGATGAGGCAAAGATCCCTGGAAGTATTTTAGCCTTAAGTAATAAGTAGTTCACAAATTTACCCACCCGTTAAAAAGTAGACATATTTGAAGCCCATATAAGCAAATCATTTGATAATTTAGATTCAAGGTTTATAGCACCAATGCATGTAGAAACTATAATTGATATATTAACCTTTAGCTTCAAAATGAAGACACATGCATGTGTATGCTCATTGCAGCACTATTCACAACAGTAAAGGCATGGAAGCAACCTAAATGTCCATCAGTGATAGACTAGATAAAGAAAATGTGGTACATATACACCATGAAATATTATGCAGCCATAAAAAAAAGAACAAGATCATGTCCTTTGCAGGGACATGGATGGAGCTGGGAAGCCATTATCTTTAGCAAACTAATGCAGAAACAGAAAACCAAATACCACATATTTTCACTTATAAGTGGGAACTAAATGATAAGAACACATGGACACATTGTGGGGAACAACACACACTGGGGCCTATTGGAGGGTGGAGGGTGGGAGGAGGGAGAGGATTAGGAGAAGTAACGAATGGTACTAGGCTTAATACCTGCGTGATGAAATAATTTGCACAACAACCCTCCATGACACATGTTTGCCTGTGTAACAAACCTGCACATATACTCCTCAACTTAAAAGTTTAAGAAAATGAGAAAAAAAAAAAGTAATAATAACAGTTATATTAACATTTGTTGAGTGACTACTAAGTGCCAAGCATGGAGCCTATTTTGTTTAATTTGATCATCACAATAATCCTAAATGGCTATTCCTATTATTCCCATTTTATGCCATTTTACATAAACTGTCCAAAGTCACATATAAAGTAGTAGAGCCAGAATTCTAATTCAAGCTTTTTAACTCAAAACCCTGCACCTTTAGCCCCACACTTTACCTGAATATTTCAGGGAAAAATTTTTAAAGTAAAATGTTGTTGTTCACAGCTCTCCCATGATCTCCACATAGCTAAGTGTGTTCATTTGCAGGGAAGGAGTCTGATGATGGCATCTATACATGATTGAGGTTTGTCAAATTCAAATTTGGTTAGGTAAAGAGTTTACCATGTCACAAGGAATCTGGTTTTGGAAAGCTCCAAGAACTATAGGATCCATTTCATCAGTAGACTGCAATACTGCTACCAGCTCACTTTCTTTAGACTCCTTGTTAAAAAAAAAATCAATGAATTCAACAAATATTTATTAGGAAATGATTGAAAATGAACTCATGAGGTGGACCAACATTCCATTGAAGGGTCCAGTAATCACAGTGAAGAAATCTAAAACTTATCTTACCAAATCAAGATGAATGGAGAAATTTTTGAATGAAGTGTAATTTTTTTCTATTTCAAAAGGTAGAACTACATTCTATCATTTCATAGGTTGAGAGCCCTTTTTTCTGCCCTCCTTATACACACACATATGCACCCACACACCTAAGTGTCAGTCGGCGCTTCATCTTAGAGGAAATTCTATTCTATGAGGAAATGGTGACATACCACGTGCCACTGTGGAGTATGTTTCCAGTGTACCTAAGTATGTTTCTGGTGTGAGGAGTTCTGTCATCTGCTTCCACTAAGGGCACCGCTATTGACCTCTGCCAGAGCAAGATGATCATACCAGGAGAATTCTAGGATACAAAACAGTGAGATTTCCATTTCCTGTTTTCACACTGAAAGTAGGTGTTTTAATTCATTTTCAGCTTTATTGATGTATAATGAGCACACAAAAAATTGCCTACATTGAATGAATAAATCTTGATGAGTTTGTACATAATGCCTACACTTCATGATACCATCACTACAACTACGGTAACAAACATATCCATCATCTCAAATTTGTTTGTGTGTCAGTATCTGTGTGTGTGTGTTTATGTGTGTGTGTGTGTTTGTTTTGGGTAAGAACACTTAACACGAGATCTGTCCTCAATGTTTTCCAAACTGCACAATGCCATATTGTTAATGATAGGTACTATGTTGTGCAATAGATCTCTATAACTCATTCATCATGCATAACTGAAACTTTATACCCATCACAGAACAATTCTTCATTTCCCTCTTCCCCAGCCCCTGGCAACTATCATTCTATTTTCTGCTTTTATGAGTTTGACTATTTTAGATACCACATATATATGAAATCATGCAATATTTGTCTTTCTCTGATGGGCTTAGCATAATGTCTCCTTGGTTCATCTATGTTGTTACAAATGGCAGGATTTCCTTTAAGGCTGAAATATATGACATATATAGTCATCCCTCAGTATCCACAGGGATTGGTTTCAAGACCTCCATGGATACCAAAGTCCACAGATGCTCAAATATCTCATATATTAATAAAATGATATAGAATTAATAAAATGATATTTGCATATAACCAACACAAATCCTCCTGCATACTTTAAATTTGTATAGAATTATTTATAATAACTAATACAATGTAAATGCTATGCAAATAGTTGTTATTCCTTTATTTGTACTATTTTTTATTATTGAATTTTTATTTTTTCATATATGTTTTATGTTTTATTCACGGTTGATTGAATCCACAAATGTGGAATCCAGAGATACAAAAGACAGACTGTATATATGTGGAGACAGATAAAATATGATGGATATGTGTGAGTGTGTGTGTGTGTGTATATCACCTTTTCTTTATCTGTTAATCTGTCAGTGAGCATTTGTATCATTTCCGTATCTTGGCTATTGTGAATAATGCCTAATTGAACAAGGAGTATAGATATCTCTTCAAAACATGTGAATTTTAAAGTCTTTCTGATATTTAAATATATCATTTATCCTGACACATGTTAGAATTACAATAAAAGGCAAAGTTTCTTAAGAGTCCATAACAAACACCAATAGTCTGGGTACCATCTTATCACTGAAGAGAAACCGAGGCTTGGGTTTAACATATGTCAATCTATTTCAGGTAAATTTGTGAGGTTTTATTAAAATTACCTGATACATGAAAACCTATATTATCAGTCTTCGGGATTAATTGGTGCAATTTGGGAGAGGAAAATAAATATAAGCCACAAATTTTACCCATACTCCTATACTCAGAATTCCTGTGGGAACAAATTCTGTAGATTTGACTCAACCAAACTCACATTGAGGTCAAGGACTATTTCAGGTGAATTATGGAGGAAAAAAGTTTGCCATCTGTTTTGATATATTATTCATTTAGAATATCCAGAGAATTGCAGACGTGAACAGAGAACATTAGATTGAATGCAAGGCCTCCTATGCATATTCAAACAGCTTTATGTATCCTTCATGAATCAAACCAGAGTGACTAAATGAGAAGTCACAGCAAATGGACTGCATTGAACAAGAGGCTGCAGGCAGAATCTTCCTTGTGAAATGTCAATAACTTCCGGCTATTAAAAGATCTTCAAGGTCAAGTCAACTGAAGGAATTTAACACCATGTGCAATATAATCATCTAAAACATTTTTTCAAATGTAGGTTAATCTGTAACCTAAAATGTGTTTGTTATCAATACTTAAACTTATGATGTGCTAAATGGCGCCCTAAATTTTTCACAGCTTTAAGGTCTACCAAGAGATTTTATATTTGGAAAATATATTTTCTGCCATATATTATTTTCAATTCATATATATCAGACATCAGGTTAAGAGAAAAATGAAGACTTCAGTCCAATGGTTCACTGGTGTGTGTGTGTGTGTCTGCATGCGTGCATCTGTGTGCATGCATGCATGTGTGTGTGTGTGTATCTACCTATCCACACATAGTCTGTGTTTTTATATGAATTTCTATGATTAATGGACAAACATTACAAACAATATATTATTACTATAGAATAAATTCTTTAAAGATTATTTATATAAATTAGATGGTTCTATATAAAACATTTCAGTTGGCCTATATCTTAATTAGTTATCTGTGAGAGAGGACAATACACTTGCTATATATGAAGCAAAATTAATATTAAATCTTTAAAAAAAATTTTCAGTAATGAAATAGGTTTCAGTTTGTTTCCTAACTTAACTGTCCCACTTTCTGGTTTGCTCATAAAATTTTCCTAGTCCAAAGTTTGTATTTATTGCACAAAAGGGCAGCAACATTTGTAAAGATCACCCTGGATCAAAGTAGATCTCTTTGCTCACTTCTTTACAAAACATCAACTTTCTTCTTTCAACTAAAGTGTTTTGACCATATTTATTTACTGTAAGTCCTTGCCCCATCAAAGACCATATATATAACAATTTTGTAGCCATGGACCCATAAAGAAGAAAAGATATAAACAAAGATTTGAACAATGAAAGTAATTATCTTAAGGACCATACAGATGGTCTTTGATACATCCATCCAGACACTTCTGAACAGTCTCAAACTCCTTGAGCCAGCAGTGAACTGATGGCTGTGGATAAAGGCAACTAACAGCACTAGGAAACTAAAAATATTCAGTTTTCTGGGGTCATTTAGGACAGGGAAAAGCCACCCCACCTAGCAATAAGCCCTGCAGGCCTTCTGAATTATGGAATTAGAATAGGTAACAATGAGGACTCCAGTCTGTGAACAATGGAAACACCTGAGTCATGATTTGTGTCCATTTAATGCTCCACTGTAATCACAACCTCTAGAATAGCAAGCACTCATTAGTTAATTTATTTAGCAAATATTTATTGACCTCATGTCACAAAGAAAAGATTCTCTGTGTTAGGTATATTTTGCTTTAGAAAGGAGGTAAATGTGCATTTGTGTACGCATATACAAAGTATACATCTATCTATATATACATGCACAGGTTTGCATAAATAGAAATTCGTGGGTGTGTTTATGATATTGAATATTTCATTGTATGAATAAATTATAAGGAAAAATAAACATTTATTTCCCAAACAAAATATTCAGTTTTTTTCTTTTTTTTTTTCCAGCCATTTTGCTAATCTATAGTAATGATCAAAGATTCAACAGTGAACTCTTATCCAAACATGGCCTATTAGTACTACCGAATTTATTACTTAATTTCTATTTCCCTGAAGATCAAGGATCTCTAACCTGTTCCCTGCTTGCTTTTAGTTGTTAAAGTTTTTCATGATGACTACCCTTTTGCTTTTTTCACTTTTAGCAACTTTAGAATGTCCACACTAATTTTATCTCTATTTTGGATATAAATGGCACGATATCATTAACAGCTAGGATTATAGTGCTTGTAATATTGTCAGATTCAGTGGCATGATTTGGTCTGACTTATCTGAATTTCTGGGTGTTCTGAGCTTGACAAGTGGCCCATGTGTGAGCTGTGCTGGCTCCTGTTATCTGATAGATGAATTGTTCCTACATTTTGCAATAAACATGTTTCTTTCTTCCTAGAAAGATATATCTTGAAAAAAAGTGGCATGGTTTCTACAAAGGACCCATGTGCTCAGGGGATTATACCTTCCGTTTACATAGGAATAAATATGCATTTTATTTATCATCTGCATTTTAAATAAATCATGGGTTCTCAAGCAGAATTTGAAGTTATCATTTTCTACATAATGTCTGAATTTCCTCTACTAATTCTCCAGCCAAAGGTCATAAAGCCATCTGTTTGAACACCTTCAGTAATGGGACAGCACCTTTCTTCTTTCAGGAGGCAATCACTTAAGACATTTCTGAAGATAAAACTATTAGATTGTGATTCTTTAATCAGCCAGAAAGTGACTTACTGTTTGACTTAGGTTTTCCATTCTTACTTTACACAAAACGAGTCCTACACCTCTATACTTAACTCCTAGTTTCATGACATAGTCAAGCATGGCCATCACCTAGAAATACCTGCTAAACTGCTCCCCCCACCCCCAAACCCTGGGCAGTTAGGTAAGTGGTACCTAACTGACGATATAGGAGCACAATTCTGCACTTAGATCACAATTCACTGTGGATGCCATGTCTTATTTAATAATTTGCTTATCAACAGAATTCAGATAAATTGTCTGATACAAAAGGCCTACTACTAGGAATTCAAGTGTATTCATTCTCTGTTTTGTCAGAAATTTTCTTTTGGCAAGCTCTTATGGTAGCTTAAGAAAAAATAAAACAACAAAAAAGATCCATCATCCTTGTGGGCTGTACCAGGCACCCTCCTGAATCCATCAAGGCTGTGTATCCCTCCATTCTAAGCTCTGTTTGTCTCTGTCTCATATGAATATTTTGTGCACTCAGTGAAAACAATCATTGGCAACTCTAGGCCCCAAGCCTGTGACTCCAGCAAATGCAGTCACTTCCCTATTGTCTGAATATCACATTTCCTGAAAGAGTCCCAGCTGGCCCAGGCATAAGACATGGTGCTACTGGACAGGCCCAACGCAACTGCATGGGTTGAGGAGGAAAAGTCCTCTGAAAAAACAAAATCTGTGCCATGCACGAGATCCATTAAAATTGGGTGCAAAATTGTAGAACAATGAAGAGACAAGAAAAGAATATCACTTGTGACCTACATAGTCACCAAATCTGGCTTTGGTTGACTAGTCGGAAAAGTAAAACTTTCATTTAATTTTCAGAATAGGTGGCAGTGGAGAGCAGCTTGACATTCACAAAGGCCATATTGTATTTCAGTCTCATGTTTGACACTATACAAATCCCATTTCCTGCACCTGAGAGACTTTCCATTCAATAAAGTCAAGGAGCTGATAAAGAGGTAGAATTCAAATAGTGAAGAAGTTGGAAGATCACAATTTAGCAAGATTCCAACTTGCCAAAAATCAGGAGCAGGCAAGTATCAAAGAAGAATCTGGAGATTAGTACAGGATCACACTTTAAAGAGGTGAAAAGCACTGCCTCATGTCTAGTATTAGGGCATCCCATGGGTAATTTAAACTCCTTATTGGAACAAAGTTTATTTCTGCAGAAGGATTTGTAAATGTTCTGTATTCCATCACAATAACCTTGTCTTTTACCATATTAAACATTTGATTCTGTTAATTCATAAAAGCTGATTTTGGTTCATATTCCACACTCTATTAAAACACATAAACACAGACTTAAATCTAGGAGAGAAGTGCCTCAGATAACTGTCCTTGTCTTAGCAACCACAAGTACCTAATTCAGCGGGTGGCCCACAGCAGTTACTCAGTAAACGTTACATCAAAACACTGAAAAATATTGAGTTAGGTGATTTTAAAGGTCTGGCCATTTTTTGAGATCTATGTTTCTACTTGTGCCATTTATCAAGTAAATTCATGAAATTTGTACCAGATCTTTTTTACATTTTCATTTATGCTTTGTTTTAGAAATAAAGCACATTTTTCAGAACTGCAAATTGATGAAAGTATATTTTAATGATGTCCATGTTTAATGTTTCAAAGAATTTTCACATTATGACATTTCCTCTTCAAAGCAATCCTATCCTTGTGAAAGATACTATTGCCATTTTTGTCAGATGATGGAATGGGTTCCTTATAGGGCCTTAGGAAAATTCCTAAATTATTCTGTGTTTCAGTGATTTCTCTGTCACCAATTTTAGAATGCCTCCCATTCTAATTTCTGACTGAGCACAATGTTCAAATGCCTTTTCTGCATAAAATATACCAAAAAGATACTGTTGGCGGAAAAAAAAATTCTGTCTAAAACCTGTGCCAAATATGAACAATAAAAAAGAATGCCTAATTATGTAAAGTTTACTGCTTAATTTAAAAGCCTTTCTATTGTACAGGATCCTTTTAATTACTGCTGTGAACGCTATCTCCTGTGATCTTTCATGTATACTGCCATCTGTTTTCAAAACATCTTATGATCTTGAAATAACATTGCATACAATCCACAGTTTTTTATTCAGACTACTGGGACAATGTGAAAGACCCCACACAGCGTGACTGCAAATCTCATTGCTTTCTATGAATAAAGGAAAACAAAGTTAACTACAAAAACCCAGTATGTTTTCAAACTTCATCTGGACCACAGCCTCTGGATTAATAAATTGGAGGAAACAGTCCTGCTGCTAATTAGCTACATGACAGTAGGTAAGGCACTATAGCTTGCTGATCTTCAGTTTTCTCACTTGTATAAAGGAGGAATAGATTTGATGAAAACTAAAGAACTTCCTAGACCGAAGACATCTATGAACCACGAACTCAGATTTTGAATTGTACAGAGTTCAATATTGTGTAGTATGATCGACCCATCTCCAGAAGTTTTGCCTTGTCTATACATGCACAATCACAGACTCCCAGACACCCCCACACACATAATATTAAATCAAGGCTTTGATGTAATCCCAAAATAAAACCTTTGCTTAACAGTTAATTCCAGATTTGATTTTATAGAATCCAGCTTTCTTTGATTATTGAAAGAATATTGTAGCTGAGGCTGAGTGTGGTGGCTTATGCCTATCACCTCGGTACTTTGGGAGGCCGAAGCAATACTGTTTGAGTTCAGGAGTTTGAGACCAACCTGGACAACATAGCAAGACCTCATCTCTACTAAAAAGAAAACAAATTAATGAATATTATAGTGGAAACATGAAGAAAAGTAGTTATCATTCATTATATAAAGTACCCATATGTGTGTGTTATGTTATTATATATGTTTATGATATTTTCATGATGGAGCATAGAAATTCATTAACTCAACAGCAGTAAAAACTCAACTAGGATAAGGGTCTAAAAGGTGAAGGATGCTGGTCTAATTCACCTTTATGTCTTATTAGAGCTTGAAGCTTTCCCTTGCACATAGTAGATACTAAATAAATATTCACTGATCTTTAGAATTTTGTGACTCCATGATTATAATTATTTGAATGGAAGAGGTCAGTTAATACATGTTAAAACACTGCAGTCTGCTCAGTGCCTGACACATGCAAAACTCAAATTTAATTAATCTATTTATTTGAACTAAGAAAGTGTGTTCAAAATATTTGTTAAAAGGCCCAGCTTTTATTTTTTTCTGGGATTATATTGTGAACATTCCACAAAAAAAGTAATATATACAAAAGATATATGTATAAGAATGATCAACCCAAGGATTTATAATAGCAAAACATTTAATATAAACTGTTAAAAGTTGGGTTGGTTAAGGTAATCATATGGCATCTATTAATGTATGATGCATTTTTACAGGGCAATAATATACACAGCTGTTACTATTAAATAAAGTAAAAATGGACATTGTGTAGTTGTCTGAAACTGATTTAACTTTACTTATAAAAACATGATATACTTTGCTAATAAATTAAAATTTTATATGTAGTAAAATATTTGCTAACTTGGCATCATATAATTATTATATTGTATTTAACAAAATCTATTTAATATATTACATATTATAATAAACAGTCTCAACTAAAAGTTACTTGTACCAATGACCTAATCAAAGAAATGAATAAGCCAGACTGGGCATGGTGGTTCATGCCTGTAATCCAAGTACTTTGGGAGGCCGAGGTGGGTGGATCACTTGAGGTCAGGAGTTCAAGAGCAGCCTGCCCAACATGGTAAAACCTGTCTCTACTAAAAATACAAAAATTAGCCAGTCATGGTGGTGCATGTCTGTAATCCCAGCTACTCAGAGGCTAAGGCAGGAGGATCACTTGAACCAGGGTGGCAGAGGTTGCAGTGATTTGAGATCATGCTATTGCATTCCAGACTAGGCAACTGAGTGAGACTCAGAAAGAAGGAAAAGAAGGAAGGGAAAAGAAGGAAGGGAAGGGAAGGGATGAGAAGGGAAGGAAAGGGAGAAGAAAGGAAGAAAAGAAGAGGAGGAGAGGAAGGAAGGAAGGAAGGAAGGAAGGAAGGAAGGAAGGAAGGAAGGAAGGAAGGAAGGAAGGAGTGAACAAGTCAAATGGAGCAAGTTTATCACCCAACCATTATTAAATCCTTGTGGAATATAGATTAAAATATATTAATTTCCAAAAGATATTTCAACTGCACTTACATACCACCCATTCATTGTAAGATTCTTTAGTGCAGAAGGTAAAAAGTCAAATGCCTACCATGAATGCCAAGTACTGCAAGGAGTACTAAAGACTGAAACTAGCTATAATGCAAAAGAGAGACCACAGGGACTAAGAAGGAATGTGGCAGATTGGAAAGTATACCTTCCAGGTGTCCAAAGTATACAGACCTGCTCAGCCTCCACTGACTGTTGCCTTGTGGAAATGTGGTCTCTGCATTGTCAGATCATCAGCAAGAAATCTAGATTTTGTTGGTAGTCTCTCAGTGTTGAACAACAACTATGTTGCTAATTTTTGTCTTTACGGTTATTTGCTAACACCCTGACGTTTATCATTTTATGTGCCATGTCTGGGAGCTTCAGCTAGACAAAAGGCCATTCCTTTCCCTGCCTTTAGCCTTCAAAGTGGCAGAATGTGCTGTACAGCATGAATCAGAGCCCCAAGAGTAAACAGACAGCACACTCAGCTCAGGGCAGTTGAGGAGCATGTGTTAACAAAGGTGTGGACAGGATGTACAGGAACCACAAGGACTGATGCAATACTAGGAAGAGAAGAAGCACAAGAAGGGATGAAAAAAGAAGATCTGGAAAAAAAGAATCCTCAACACAAAGTTGTTTTTGACCAAAGCAGGGACCTCCAATTGAGGACATAGCCATTCTCAAGTGACATCAGAGGGAAGGAGCCAGGTCCCCTCAATCTCTGGACAGAGTTGCCCATTACCCAAGTCCAAAGAGAAATCAGCCCGAGAGGAGGTCCACTGATGAGATCATACAGATCAGTCCCCTGGGCAGACAGCAAGGTGGAGAAGGGCAAGCTAAGAGAGGATAACTTGAACAAATAGTCAACTGTTGTTCAAAAAGTGTTAAAGCCAGGGTCTATCTCAACAGTGCTTTGTACCTTTCAGGTGGCCTTCTATTTCTCATTCCAAACAGGATATTTACAACTAAATACAACCATTTCGCCGAAGTGTAACCAAAGATAAATTAATGTATGACTTATACACCACAATGTAACAGGCTGTTAAACAGCATGATCGAATTAAACGTCCTGAAAATGGCATAACTAATGGCACTGTCTTGAAAAAAAAAATAGTGCTAATGTGGAGGTTCATGAAATGTGTATGAACCGTATAACATATTCATGCCCTATTACTGAGAATTTCAAAGTGTCTTACTGCTCAAGATAATAGGCCTTGATTCAATTCAGTCTGATGTTGCATGAATTTCATGTGCTAATTAGTAAAGCATTTCTTAATGATTAAGGGGAAAAATCAGATAACATTTGATTGGAAACCCAACTGCCAGAGATAAAACATAGCTACAACCGAGGTTAGAATGAATGCTATTCATTTTGAATTCAGGTGTCTTAATTATGATAATTAATGATTGTATTCTGTCTATAAATGAATTCAACCAACATGATAAGCATATGGTAATTAAAGTGCTTTTTTCGAGTAGGAAATTTAAACAAATGGCATCAATAATAATCGTGTTCCTTTTTTGCTTTTTAAGTTTGGTTTTATATCAAGGTCTGTTTTCCCCTTTAGTCATTTATGAGTTTTATATACTGTTACTACCTTAATAACAAGCCTACTTCTAAGAGTTGATATCTGTTGACATTAAATTCCTGGCAAGAATGTAAATTATTTCCTATTTGTTAAACAGTGAATCCTGCTCTGTACCAGTGCTGTGAAAGTTTGTTACAAACAGTGTTGGATTTATCAGACTCTAGTGCCTAGAGTTAATAAAAAAAAAAAAAGTAACTGACCCAGTAGATATAGGTTAATATGGATAGCATTATGTAAGGATGATTACATAAAATTTGATAGGTTATTTAAATTCTGCATATTCTGAGTGTAATCTAATCACAGGAAATGGTTTTTAAAGACTCCCATTATTATTGCGGGGTTGTTCCCACTGACACATATTGATTCAGACTTCATCACCTCTTGCCCGACTGCTGGAAAAGCTGCTCTGTCTCCATTATCTTCCAACACCATTCCTACACACATTACCCAGTACATTTTTCTCACTTATTACTTCAAAATCATTGATGGCTCCCCAAAATGAAGTGAACAAACTTCAGTTTAACTAACTTGATGTTAGAGATCCTCCATGAAAAGACACCAATCCTAATTTCCAGCCTCATCTTCCACTTCTGTTCTATTTGTTCGTTACTCTTCTGGTCAATCTGCTTGGTGCTTTTAGAGTTTTACTTGTCTGCCACCATGACAGTCTTTCTTCTCTCATTTTCTTCTCCACAAGACTGTGAGGTGCAAGGGTATAGGTAGTCTTTCCTCTCCTCAATGCCAAGAACATGTTTTGGCATAAAACAGATGTTTTATCAAGGCATAGGCAATTGATTGATTAATCTTATTCACTGAGGATATTGTTTTAACAATGAAAGAGGAATCTTTAAAAATTGTATTATTTCATTATTTAAAGATACGTACTAAGATTTACTCTTTATGCAACTCATCCTGCATTGCTTTAGTGTGTCCTTGGAAAACTACCATTTTCCCTCTACTAAGAGAGGGAAATTAATTGCTGTGTAGGTGTAGGACAGGTGAAGAGGTGGATAGTGGTAAAGATACATTGCTCCCAAGCACCAAAACAAATTTATTTGTAGAGGCAAAGGGAAAGTCTAGCTCACAGTCTTTATGAAAAAAATTTTTTGAAAGACTCCATTTTTGTTTGTATACTCTTTCGCTAAGAGCGGATTTTCCAATCCCAATTCTGAGTGGCCCAAGAAGTTATAGAAAAATGCAATGAATTGATCAAAGAAACAGAGAGCCTCTACTCCAAAGCAGAGGACATGATGCTGTGACTCCGTCTCCTAATGCTGAGCTAAAGTTTAAGTAACTGTATAAACAAATGGACCTATCTCTCTATTCAGAGTATAGATTCTTTCATCAACAGATCTTTTTGTTCATTATCTACAGCCCCAAGTAGAATAAAATGTTTCTCTTAGTTTCACTCAACTAGCCAACCAGTAAAAGCCAAAGTTTTGGACAGTAAAAGCCAAAGTTCCAGTATATTCTATGAGTGAAAAAAATGGCCATGCACAGGTATTTCAGTGGCCATGAAGGTGACCTGCAGCAAACTGTTTTTATTTCGTTTCTCCTTCTATTCCATAGTAAATGTTTTCTATCATTAAGATGTTGTCATATGAAACCCACACAGCTCTGGCACTTTAATTAGGCCAGCCTAAGTCATTACTAAATCCTTAATTTGTAAGTATTGATGATCAGTAACTGTATTTGCTTTTAGCATATTTCACATGCCTTCACCACCGTCTTATACAAGAGAATGATATTTTTAACTTTATAGCTGAAACCCAATATACTGTTGACAGAGAATAACAAAGAGTAACTGAGTTATAGAATACCATACTTACAACTTTCAGCGCCAAAGTCTACACTGAGTCAATTCTGATTATTTTCCCCTGTATGTCAGGATGAGTCCCACTGGTTGTAGGGGTGGGGCAGGGGAAGTAGGTGGATTTTTCTTTTAAATGTTCCAGCAAAGTACCTTTGTATTTTGTACTGTTTCTTTTTTTGTTACTTCTGTCTTAATGCAATACGATTTAACCACAGAAGCAATAAGTTCTTTATTTTTGTCACAGTTTAAGTTTCGTATAGTTTTACTTTATATTATATTGTCCATTAAATTAATAACTTTAAGGTGATGAAAACTTCCTTTACTTGTAAGACTTTCAGTCAAGCTATGTCCACAAAACAAACAAAAATACCTCATCAAATGTATCTTGGAATATACGTCTCCCGTTATTGTTACTAAATTTTGGTAACATGTAAACTGTATCTGTGCGCATTTAGAGTCCAGAGCATTTTAGCAAATATGCTGCCCATTCAGAAACAAACAAAAATGCTTATTTGTACCGAGGCCAAAGCTAACAGAGTTCAAAATCGATCCATGTTCTATCAGTAAACAAGGCATTCATTCTCAGAACATTTAAGACCAAGACTGCAACATCCTTATCTTCACAGATTAATGCCAATAAATTAATCATTGAATAGCTTTCTTTCCTAATACTGGATAAATTCATAAACCATATCATTTTATAATTAAGATGCATTACTCTGATTTCTTTTCTGAAATTACAAAAGAAAAAAGAAAATGAAGAAAGACAAAACCGAAGTCCTAAAACAAAGGAATACATTACTGTTGTTTTTTTTCTTTCCTATGAAGCAGCTTCTATCTATTGAAGTTGCTTTGTAAAGAGGAAAGTATAAGTTAGGGGCCAATAAATTGTATGTTTTCCCAACTCAGTTCCTCTTCGCAAGAAATCCCTTCGCAAGAGGGATTTCCCCTGATAGCTAAAGCCTTCCATAAGCCATAATTCTTGCCTTTCCACCCACGTACACTTTTGCATAAAACAAGAAAGACTGCCACTGCATGTACTTCAGAGCAGTCAAAATGTAGTACCAGGAAAGTTATTCTGTAGTTTACTAACATTACTTTCTCTCTTCTCTGCTGAATCTTATAGAAAGCATGTTTTGAATTGTCAGTCTATCATAACATGTGTCTCAGTCACTGCTCTGCGGAAGAGGTTGGCATTGCTTCGCCTATTTCACTTCCTGATCATCAGTGCCAACATCTTCCTCATCCTCATCAGATTTCATAATGCATTTGAAATCTTGGGCCCTTTCTTGACTGAAAAAATGCCTTTAGGAAATGCTCTGGGGACACTAGCAAGAAGATCATTGTTTTCATATTCATTTCCTAGGAATTTCTTCCAACATGCGCTCAAGATGCTTCTAGCAATGCTAAATGCACAAAGTTGGAATAAACTGGTTGATGGACTAAACTGCAGCACAGCCCATTTGTGAAAGGGTAGCTTTTCACTTCACTGCGCAAAAATACAATTTAAACATCTTAGAAGTGTGGTTTTCAGTAAAATCAGTACCAAATGGGGTGTGCAGAAATGTAGCTGAACCACTTGAATCTCTTTTTGTTGAAGAGTAACTTAAATGCCAAGCTTTAAGGAGATCACATTTTAACTATTCTGTCAATGTGAGTTAGAATATACAGCAACTGCTGTATTATGACAAATGATAAATATTAGTCTCCAAGGATGTAAAAAATAGTCATAAACCCAAGCAATGTTAATCATGAGTTGAGTTCATCTCATCTTTTCCTACACATATTTCCTGCAGGTCTTGAATAATGATGGTAACAATGATGGTAGAAACTGCCAGCAAATATAGTAGTCCTCTCTTATCTGTGAGGGATAAATTCTACGGCCCTCATTGGAAGTCTGAACTTTGGATAGTATCCTATATATACTATGCACAAATTTCTTTTTTCTTCTTCTCAATGTTATGCATAGAAGATTAATTCTTACCATAGATCTTAGGAACTTCAGCACACAATTTTTTTCTTCTTATTAAGTCAAGAACTTTTACTTTTTCACTTAAAAGAAGCACTTTGTGTTTTTTGTTTTTGTTTTTTTTTAATTTTTATTTTAGATGGAGTTTCACTATTGTTGCTCAGGCTGAAGAGCAATGACGCGATCTTGGCTCACTGCAACCTCCACCTCCCAGGTTCAAGTGATTCTCCTTCCTCAGCCTCCCGAGTAGCTGGGATTACAGGCACCTGCCACAATGTCTGGCTAATTTTTTCTATTTTTATTAGAGACAGGGTTTCACCATGTTGGCCAGGCTGGTCTTGAACTCCTGACATCAGGTGATCTGCCCACCTCGACCTCCCAAAGTGCTGGGATTACAGGCGTGAGCCACTGTGCCTGGCCACACTTTATGGTTTCTCTTTGGCATATCTAAGTTGTCAGCATCACCACTCTTGTGCTTTGGGACAATTATTAAGTAAAATGAGGATTATTTGATCACATCACTGCAATCTCCTGTCAGTTGATCTAATAGTGGAGATGGCTACTAAATGACCAATAGGCAGGGAGTGTCTACAGCATATGTACACTGAACACAGGGACTACTCCCATCCCAGGCAGAATGCAATTTTATCATGTAACTCAGAATGGCACACAATTTAAAATTTATGAATTGTTTGTTTCTGGAATTTTTCATTAAATATTTTCTGACTATAGTTGCCCACGGATAACTGAAGCCGCAGAAAATGAAACCAAAGATTATTTTAAAAATGGTATGTGCAGTTTTATTTCATGATCACAAAACCAAAGAGTTGCTGATGTTACTCTAAGGCATACAAGAAGGAGGAGTGATGGGCATTGTCCAAAGTCTGAGGACTTCATGAGCATGGCACTGGTTTGAGGAAGAAGCACATATTTTCAGTTTTATGTGAGAGAGTCATCACATATTAAGAGGAAGTATTAGCATATAGGAATGCTGCCAGTTGTGGAGTATGTCTATTCCAATTATGAATGCCAGAACTGGGGAAATAGCCACTGAATGGATTTTGAGAACTACTGAGCCCACTATGAGATCTGAACTACCGTTGATGACATGAAAACCATAAGCCCCAACTCTGACCAGTGGGCCACAGTGATGTTTTGGATCTCCTGGAAATCGTATTTCCCACTAGTTCCTGAAGAATCCGATTAATTTCTTTTTCCCAGTGTCTGATGTGAAGCCTCAAGTCCTTTTGGGAAAGGCTGGAAGTAATAGAGGTATAAATTTTTGTTGATGTCATAGGGTTCTTCCTCAAAGGGACCCAGCCTCTCCGTCATTCAAGGGATTCTGGGTCTATAAACTGGTTCAAGTCTGGGAACTGACTGAGGGGCCATGACACTGTCTTGGTGATTCAAATTGGACGTTAGTTCATTGGACCTAGAATTCTGTCAATAGGGATCAGGAGAGAATTTAGTAGAATGCCCATCTATTTCTCTTCTAGGGACACAATGACAAACTAGCCAATGCCATAGGTCTCAGCAAGTCAGACTGTTCTGATGACTGCTTTGACTTGTGCTATGCATTACGGTAGTCACACCCACCTTGTCGTTGGTGACTAAGTGCTGCTACCTGGCCCCTGATACTAATTATCCCCCTTGCATTTAAGGATCCTAGTTTGGTGACGGCAGCTCCCACTGTAATGTCTGACCTATGGTGCTCCTCAGTGATGCTGGGGCTCCCCTCACAAATTTATTTCTCACACTTATGGTGAAAGGTGGGTCCTCTGGACACTCCTGGGGTGGGTGAGCAGGTCTTACAAGATAAATCCTCTCTAACATTCTAATCACCCTAAGCCTTTGGATACCTCCCTCCAGTATATGGAGGCAACTCTGGAATTTGGCTTCATTTAATGTAGTCCACCTTTTGGTCCATGTTTCAGTCAAGCAATCAAACAAACTTTTAGAGCACCTTACCCCTTGTCCCCTTGCAGGACAAGGGGTAAGAAATCTCTGCTTAGTGGGCCCATATGAATAAATTCATCCTGATCCAACTTTATGTTTCTTATGCCATTATTCCACACTTTTAATATCCATTTCTACACATATTCTCCAGATTTCTGTGTGAAAAGAAGTTTGTGAGTATGTGCTTAGTGTATATGTGTGTGTTGGCCAGTTAAGACATGAAACACCTCGATAGTCTTTATTTTTTCTTTTCATTCTTCTTTTTTGTGACAGTTCTTAAAAATTTCTTTTCTTTATGTTCGCTCAAGATTAAAATACTGACTGGGACAATTTATATTTCATAGGTTTAGTATGATTTAAATACCTGTGTGTGTGTGTGTTGTGTGCAGGAGGTTTAGGTCACTGTATTAGAGTTCCCTAGAAGGACAGAACTAACAGGTTCTCTCTCTCTCTCTCTCTCTCTCTCTCTCTCTCTCTCTCTCTCTCTCTGAGTTTATTAAGGAGTATTGACTCACAAGATCACAAAGTGAAGTCCCACAATAGGCCGTCTGCAAGCTGAGGAGCAAGGAAGCCAGTCTGAGTCCCAAAACTGAACTTGGAGTCTGATGTTCGAGGGCAGGAAGCATCCAGCACCAGAGACAGGTGTAGGCTGGGAGGCTAAGCCAGTCTAGTCTTTCCACGTTCTTCTACCTGTTTTTATTCTGGCTGTGCTGGCAGCTGATTAGATTGTGCCCACCCAGACTGAGGGCGGGTCTACCCTTTCCAGTCCACTGACTTGAATGTTAACCTCCTTTGGCAACACCCTCACAGACACACTCAGGCACAATATTTTGTGTCCTTCGATTCAATCAAGTTGACACTCAGTATTAACCATCACAGTCACCTTTATTGAGAGCACTAATCTTGTCCTTTTCCTCTCTTTTGTTTTATGAACTTTGGATAGAACTTTCTTTTTTTTTTTTTTTTTTGGTTTGAATTGCTTAAGACAACAGGCTAATTTTTTAAAAAGTACAACTAGCTAATAACAAATGAAAAGCTTGAAGCAATGCCCAGCTTTACAAACAACCATGTAAATGCCAAGGAGTAAAGATGGATACCACTTGCCCTTCAAATTATACACATATACATACAGAACAACTACAATGGTAATAGCGAAGGGAGAACTCACATACGCCACTGGTTGAAATATAATGTAATACAACATTTCCAGTAGAAATGTGGCCCATTCATTATTATTTTATTTTGATAATATTTCTGCAAATATTAAAATTAATTATAATATTTGTAGGTCTATAGATAATGTCCAAAACTAGGGGAATAGTAAAATAAATCCAACAAATGCATGTAATGCAATACAAATGTAAGGTCCATTTTAAAGTTTATACAGTGTAAGGATGTTTACAAATGATGTTTATGCACAAAATTGTTTATGCACTTAATGCCAAGCTTTAGGATCATATAGTTCATGAAGTTTTGCAAAGAAAATGCATTTATATGCATGAACAAAACTGGATATCAACATACTAACCACCATTGCTTCTGGGGATTGAAAATATTAGCACTTTTTTTAAGTCCATAATTTTCCATCTTAATGTTTAGAAATGAGCTTATAATAAAAACAAAGAACAATCAACATGCCTAGATTGAAAACTTCGATCATTTCTCCTGAGTTTCAAAATTTTCATCTTAAGATCCCCCTTTGAAGTTTTCAATTCATCTGAATCAGATGCACAAACTCTCCATGTTCTAGCCTAGGTTTTTCCAAAAAACAAATGCAAGCAAGTGTTTTCATGCAGGTAGTTTAATTTTGGAAATTATTCCAAGGAATAGGATTCAGGGAATCGAAAGAGGGGAATAGGATTGAAGAAAAACAAACCTAAAAGTGTGATCTAGTCACCAAATGTGAACAGCTGGGACTTATATAGCAGCACCTAGTCAGGGGTTGTCCCATGAAGTATTCACTGTCTCCTATTTCCAGGTTTGCGTATTTAACAGAATTACTGTGTGTAGCTGTTTGCTACAGCAACATCCACAGTGAAAAAGGCAGGTCAAGTTAATACAGGTTGTAGTATAAGATTCTTTCCAAAGATCCTTCTTGTTGATTGCTATTAGGAGCTGTGTGAATTTAAGCCCATTTAATTATTTCTGTGTTTTAGATTTAAAAACTAGTATCAGGAGGTTATTTTACTCACTTTGTATTTGTGAGCTCTTATAAAGATAAACTTTTATTAAATTTTACTAAAGAACTGCATCATGCTTCACCAGCATTTTCCTTATGTTGTTAATGTGCATATTCTTCATCATGACAGATGATAATTATTAAAAATGTTCTTGTAGTTAAACATTGTTACTGCTACATCTTGGCAAAGAATAAGTCAGCCCTTATTAGACAAGTTCAACAGGGCACCAAGATCAAGGGGCACTTAAATATAGCAGTGAGAGAGGAAAGAGAACTTATTCACTGACCAATTTAACCAGATAAGCCCTTCAATTTATGTCAAGCAGATGCCACAAACAGATGTTCATAAAAACAATTGTTAGTGTTTTATAGCAATGCAAAAACAAAATCAAAAGGGTTCCCTTTTCTCCGCATCCTCGACAGCATTTGTTATTGCCTGTCTTCTGGATATAAGCCATTTTAACTGGGGTGAGATGATACCTCATTATAGTTTTGATTTTCATTTCTCTGATGATCAATGATGTTGAGCACCTTTTTATATGCCTGTTTGCCATTTGTATGTCTTCCTTTGAGAAATAAGCCAGGTACAGAAAGACAAACATTGCGTCTTCTCATTTATTTGTGGGATCTGAAAATCAAAACAATTGAACTCATGGACATAGAGAGTAGAAGGATGGTTACCAGAGGCTGGGAAGGGTAGTAACAGGGGTGGAGGAGAGGCAGGAATCGTTAATGGGTACAAAAATAACAGTTAGAAAGAACGAGTAAGACCTACTATTTGATAAAACAACAGGGTGACTATAGACAATAATAACTGTACAATTATTTTAAAATATTGGGAGGCCAAGGCGGGCAGATCACGAGGTCAGGAGATTGAGACCATCCTGGCTAACATGGTGAAACCCCATCTCTGCTAAAAATACAAAAAATTAGTCAGGAGTGGTGGTGGGCGCCTGTAGTCCCAGCTACTCGGGAGGCTGAGGCAGGAGAATGGCATGAACCCAGGAGGCGGAGGTTGCAGTGAGCCAAGATAGCGCCACTGCACTCCAGCCTGGGCAACAGAGCGAGACTCCACCCCCCCAAAAAAAAAAAAATTGAAAGACTATACGTGCATTGTTTGCAACTCAAGATAAATGCTTGAGGTGATTTTTCATGATGTGCTTATTTCACATTGTAGGCCTGTATCAAAACATCTCATGTATCCCATAAATATATACACTTAGTATGTACCAACAAAAATAAAATAAATTCAGAAGAGGCAAATGTAATTCATATATAAATGCAATTTGTACACCTATACAAAAACAGAACATGACTCAAGAGTCACTTTTCTGGTAGCTTATTCTAAGGAAATAATACAAAGCAAAACTTCATTTATAACACTATTGAGTTGGCAATAACCTGTAAGTTCAAGGAGAGGGAAATGGCCAATTAAATCATTTTCCACCTGATAAAATTTAAATAAACATTACAATTATGGCTTACTAGATAATATTATAGAAACTGTGCTATTTGCTTAAATAAAAAAACTATAAAATGATTTATAGCACATTCTTTCTTTCTTTTTTTTCTCTTTACAGGATTATAGGCATGAGTCATCATGCCTGGCCAAGGACACTATTTCAAATATGCATACATGATTCCTGTGTAAGGGGAAATTACAAAAAAAGAGTAACTGAAATCAACGAATGAGGGTGGAGAATTAAAAGTGTGTTTTTTAAAGTTTTTGTTTTAATAGTTCACTGTTTTAAATGTGTATTCACGGGCATTATAGCGCAGTTGGTAAGAATACAAGATGTAAAATCATTTGGAATTCTGCCTAAATTGGAATTCTGATTTTATTCCATTTGCTAAATGTGTAAACTTGGGCAAATCACTTCATTTCCCTAAGCTTCCATTAGTTCTTCTGTAAGGCAAGAATTATAAAGACTACTTTGTATATGGGATGGTAAGACCAACGAATGAGTTACTGTATGCTAAGAGTTTGGCACAGTTCCTAACCCATAATAAGTGTTCAGTGAACATCATCTATTTTTATTATGCTGAAAGATGAATTCAGCATAATTACTTTCATGAACACCTATGTCAACCATAAAAATTATGGTGATAATTTCCAAATACCATGGCATCATATATTCCTCCTTTTTTAAATTAAACTGGAATAAAAATGTGCATATACTGGTAAAAGAAAACAATTAATATCCTTTGTTAATGACTGGAAGTAATGAAAATATGAAGATTTTAGCTGTAAGAGATACACAATGTCAATATTTGAGATGATTTAAACTCTCTTAATCTGAGTACAAATTTGCAAATTTGTGCTGCAAGTATTCTTGGCCATGAATTTTGAACTGATAAGTTGAAAGCCTTGTGTGTGGCTGTTTAGCTTAGCAGTTTCAGTTCATGAGCGCTGTGTCTTTTATAGGCACAGGTGGCAAGACAAAGCAGTTTAAGAGCTTTGCTTGCAGGGATATGAGCAACTTAAAGTTGTGTTTATTGTTTTTTTGTTTTGTTTTGTTTTTTTTAACAGCCTCGCTCTGCCACCCAGGCTGCAGTACAGTGGTGCCATCATGGCTCACTGCAACCTCTGCCTCCCGGGTTCAAGCGATTCTCCTGCCTCAGCCTCCCAAGTAGCTGGGACTACAGGTGCCCGCCACCACACCCGGCGAATTTTTTGTATTTTCAGTGGAGATGGGATTTCACTGTGTTAGCCAGGATGGTCTCGATCTCCTGCCCCCGTGATCTGTCCCTCTGCCTCCCAAAGTGCTGGGATTACAGGCGTGAGCCACCGCGTCCGGCCTGTATTTTCTTTTTCTAGCCAGAATGCATGCCAGTCGTAGACCGCAGAACCAACATGGAGGGAAGCAGGATCTCACAGGCTCCAAATGCAGAGAGGTGAACAATTCGCTTCTTCTGAGTTGCTTACACATGGCTTCTCGTCTGACTCAGTTTCTCTATCACTTTGTCCTGAAGCTGATTGAAAATAAGATGATAGGAGAGGCTGAAACCATGGGATCTGAATGCTGCTAAATGATTCTCCAAAGCACATGTGCTAACATCTCTTTGGCGGTAGGTAGCATGTTGATGCTCACTGATTCTGTTGTCATTATGAGTACAATGCAAAGCAAAGGGCTTCTTCTTTTTTTAACTTTTAAGTTCAGGCAAACATGCAGATTTGTTACATAAGTAAATATGTGTCATGGGTGTTTGCTGTACAGATTATTTCATCGTCCAGGTATTAAGGCTAGTGCCCGTTAGTTATTTTTCCTAATCCTCTCCCTCCTCCCCCAACCTTCCACCATCCAACAGGCACAGTGTATGCTGTCCCCTCTATGTGCCCCTGTGTTCTCATCATTCAACTCCCACTTATAAGTGAGAATATGTGGTATTTGGTTTTTTTGTTCCTGTGTTAGTGTGCTAAGGATCATAGCTTCCAACTTCATCCATGTCCCTGCAAAGGACATGATCTCATTCTTTTTTATGGCTGCATAGTATTCCATGATGTACATGTACTACATTTTCTTTATCTAGTCTATCGTTGATGGGCATTTAAGTTGATTCCACGTCTTTGCTATTGCGAATAGTGCTGCAATGAACATGCCCATGCATGTATCTTCATAATTGAAAAATTTATATTCCTTTGAGTATATACCCAGTAAGTGGGGTTGCTCGGTCGAATGATATTTCTGTCTATAGAACTTTGAAGAATTGCCACATTTTCTTCTACAATGGTTGAAGTAATTTACACTCTTACCAACAGTATATAAGCATTCCTCTTTGTCTGCAACCTCGCCATTATCTGTTATGTTTTGACCTTTTAACAGTGGCCATTCTGACTGTTGTAACATAGTATCTCACTGTGTTTTTGATTTACATTTCTCTAATGATCAGTGATGTTGAGCCTTTTTTTTTCATATGATTGTTGGCCACATGTATGTCTTCTGCAAAAGGTCTTTTTCTGAGGCATGGAGACTTCCCTTTTACTTCTCAGTTTGTTGTTAACTCAGTTTTGTTCTAATTCACCCTAAATCATTCCTCCTTATTCTACTGAATAACAAAAAAGACATGAGTTTTCCTCAGAAAAACCACATGAACAACAAAAGTATTAAAAACAAAGGCTCTGAAATACCTAAATTGGTTCATCACTAAATTAAGCACTTATTAATTCTGAAAGTTTGTCAAGTTTATCAAATCTCCCTTAGCTTCAATTTGAGCATCTGTTAAATGGTAAATCATGTCTATTAAGGGATTGCTGTGTGTATTAGATGAGATAATACCTGTAATACAAAGTAGTAAGCCTATTATTTAATTCTAAGTAATTTATGCTCTTCGTTTATATTTTCATTTATTATTTGTGCTTATGTGTGTTGAAAGAGCATAAACAATTTCATGCAGCTCAGAAATAAAATCCATTAAATGACATCAAAATAGACAAAAGTCACAAAATATCTACCCTGATGGTGTTAGGATAAGGGAAAATGCATGAAAACAAGCTTGCTGGAAAGCATTACCTTCATATAAAACCCTAGAGGGAAATAGTCCATCTACAAAATAATTGTTCCATTTGTTAGGAAAAAAGATAAATCCTACTGAAACAACTTGGGAAGTGCCTCTCAAATTTGCTAGTTCATCTGTGTGTTTCTTTCACAATTTCTTGAGTGTCTAACATGTGTCCAGCACTGTGCTGGATCATCAGTATACAATGGAGAACACAGCAGACTTGATTAGTGCCCCCATATAGCTCACATTCCAATGGGGCTGGCCTGATTCCATCACCATGGTTCAGCAACCTTATGTTTATAAGTTTAGATAACTCTGTTGTTCTGTATAATACACTTTCCACCCTAGAAGGCCTAATTTCATCTCCTTTCAAGTTTGGCTACACCAATTCTAAAACAAGAATGGCAGTTTTCCACATTATGAATATTCTTTAAATTTATGACTATTGACTATCATGAAGAAAAGCAACCAAATTCATATTCTAGAGGATATTTTCAGGAAGAAAAAAATAGAAGTTTGGGTATAGGAAAAGTTACATTAAAAGAATGAGGCTTTCAAGAAAGTTCAATATCTTCAAAAATGTTGCTTTAAATGATAAGAATTTGTCCTCCCAGTGCTCGCTTCAGCAGCATATATACTAAAAAAAAAGAATTTGTCCTTCCATTTCCTGGAGAACCTCTGTCCCCAGAACTTTGATTTCATATTTTATAGGGTTGTTTCCTAATGGTTTGGTGTCACACAGTACTCCTATCTGTACTAACATCAGGAAACCTCAGCTCGCCTTCAGCCATGTATCTGATGAGCAACTGGTCATATCTAAAGCTCCACCCTCTTGAACCTGTACTGCCAGCACCAGTGAGTGGTGATTTTAAGTTTTATGTGATAATGCAGCTATGATGTTGACTTATCTTGGCCTTTCTGCACACACATGCACACATATATGTACCTACATGTCAGGAGCAGTCTAAGTCAATATTAGAACATATTTCTCTCAGTTCCCAATTTGGTAACTATCGTTATAAACCACAGGATGTTAAGTGTGGAATGTTTCCAACCATGATGTACCAATTTGGGAAAGCATTTAGCAACCATATAATTCAATCTTCTATCCCAAACACATGGAAGCAGCACTTTTAATTAGGAATTAGGATGTAATGAGAGCGCTTCATGCAGAGTCAAGTCTTATAAAGAGCCGTCATAAGAAATATGCCTGCCTTCTATGCAACGAAACTTAGATATGCAAAACTAAGGTTTATTGAATCGGCAAATTTGATGACATTAAAATTAACAGTATACATAAAAGTATGACTGAAAACAATACTGCCTTAATGTTTTGTACTTTTCTTATAAAAAATTCTTGTACTATACTGAAATAATAAATGTATCCTATTTTTAATTAGTTTTTTTTATTCTATGATTTTTTTTTTTTTGAGACAGAGTTTCACTCTTATTGCCCAGGCTGGAGTGCAGCCTCCCGGGTTCAAGCGATTCTCCTGCCTCAGCCTCCAAAGAAGCTGGGATTACAGGTGCCCGCCACCACACCCGACTAGTTTTTATATTTTTAGTGGAGACGGGGTTTCACCATGTTGGTCAGGCTGGTCTCGAACTCCTGGCCTCAAGTGATCTGCCCACCTTGACTTCCCTAATTGCTGGGATTACAAGCGTGAGCCACTGTGTCCAGCCTATTCTATGATTTTTAATATGACTAAAATAATTTTTTTGTGTGTTTATTGGATAGAGAGCAAAATTTCCACCCAACTTCCATATGAATAGAAATTCTCCCAGCAACATTTTTTGGATAATCAGTACTTTACATTTATATGGGTAAGTCTGCTTCTAAGCTCTAGCAGTCTATTTGTTCCTTCTTGCACAATAAATACTGTTTAGTTACTTTATCTTTAAAATGAAACTCGGTATCTGTTAAGATGTATTTTCTCTCTTTATTTTTCACAATATTACTTTAGCCCTTCCATTGCACTCTTAGAATCATGTCAAGTTACAACAGAAAACCTAGTTGAGATTTTATTTGAATTTTAATTAACTATAGATTAATTTTAAAATTTGTCTTTATAATAATAGATTTTCCCTTTCATAAATAAGCAATATTTTTTTTCTTTTAAAACTCATATTATTTTTTCTAATAAAGTTTTTTTTCATAAAGTTTTACCCATCTATTGTCATTTTCCCCTAGGTATATTTATGATATTTATTGTGATTAGAATAACATTTTAAAAATACATTTTTTAATTGTTTATTGCTGATACATAAGGATACTCTTGATATTTGCATACAAAACTTAAAATTAGCAATCTTGCTTTCTTTCTTATTAGTTCTAAAAGAAACATTTATGATATTTAAAGATTACATTATGTGGACAAATATACGAGAATAATAATGTCTCTTTAACTCCCTTGAAAATCTTTACACTTCATATCCATGCTGAGTGTTATGCTTTTGGTAAGACTTCAATACATTGTTAAATTCAAGTTTTATAGTTAGCTTATCTTGTTCTTGGCTTTAATAAGCATTAGAGAATACATGAATATTTCACAATTCAGTGTCATACTTGCTGTATCTTTCAATAACATTGAGTATATACATACATGATATACCCCGTAACAAACCTGAATATGTACCCCCTGTATCTAAAATAAAAGTTGAAATTATTTTTACAAAATATAATACAGAAAATAGAATAGGGAAAAGACTGATATAAAAACAGGAATTGAAAATGAACTAAAAAAAGAGTATATTTATATACACACACAGAATAAACTTTTTCATAAGAAATGTTGCTAATTTTTTTCTCTCTAGTGACATGATCATGTGAATTTGATGCATTGTACATTGCTGGTCTTTAACATTGTCTCTATCTTTTTCTATTTTATCAGATCTGAAATCAAGTTATTTATACTATTTGAATTTAAAAATAATCTGTATAGATACACACAGAGAGAGATTATACAGAGATTACAACAGTAGTGATGCTCTTCATTATACCTAATATTTTAAATATTATTTATGTTTGTTCCACAACCTTGCCAATGAATTGTCTATCTAGTTACTCTCCTCAAAGAAGAAAATATTTCTGATCGTACTATCTATTGCTTGCCTGCTTTTTCATTGCACACTTATGCTTGTTAATTTAATATTACTTTAATACTACTTTCCTTCTACATTCTTTTGTTTATTAAGTTGCCCCTTTTACAATTTCTTGAATTGCTTATGTTAAAAACTGTTTCTCACTGTTGTGTTGATTTGCATTTCCCTGATGATTAGTGATATTGAACACTTCCTCATACACCTGTTAGCCATTTGTATGTCTTTAAAAAAAAAAAAAATTATTTAAGTCTTAAGCCCATTACAAAATCAAGTTATTTGTTTTCTTGCTTTTAAGTTCCTTATACATTGTGGATATTAGCACCTTATAAGATGTATAGTTTGCAAATATTTTCTCCCATTCTGTGGGTGGTCTCTTCACTCTGTTGAGTGGATTTTTTTTTTTTTTCTGTGCAGAAGCTTTTAGTTTGATTTTATCTCATTTGTCTATTTTTGCTTTTGTTGTCCATGCTTTTGAATCATAATCAGAAAAGCATTCCCAGACCAGTATCAGGAAGTTTTCCTCTATGTTTTCTTCCATTAGTTTCATAGTTTGGGGTGTTACATTTAAATCTTTAATCTATTTTGAGTTGATTTTTGTATATACCAAGAGATAGGAGTCTAGTTTCATTTTTTGCATTCCCCAACACCAGTTATTGAAAAGACTGCTTTTCCTCATTGTGTATTCTTCGCACCTTTGTTGAAAATGAGTTGTCTGTAAATGTAGATTTATTTCTAGTCTCTCTATTATCTTCCATTACCTTATGTGCTTGTTTTTATGTCAGTATCATGCTGTTTTGGTTACTATAACTGTTGTGTATCTTGAAGTCAGGTAGTGCCAACGCTTCAGCTTTGTTCCTTTTGCTTAAGATTGCTTTGGCTAATGGGGTCTTTTGGGATCCATACAAATTTTAGATTGTTTTTCTATTTCTGTGAAGAATCTAATTCATATTTTGATAGGGATTGCATTGATTCTGTAGATCGCTTTGAATGGTATAGACATTTTGACAATATAAATTCTTCCAATCCATGAACAAATATCTGCTTGTATCTTCTTCACTTTCTTTCATTAATGTTTTATAGATTTCAGCATAGAAAATTTTTACCTCCTTGATTAAATTTACTTTTTTTTTTTTTTTTTTTGAGACGGAGTCTCGGGTAGTCATCGCTCTGTCGCCCAGGCTGGACGGTGCAGTGGCCGGTTCCGCAGGCTTCACTGCAAGCTCCGACCTCCCGGGTTTACACGATTCTCCTGCCTCAGCCTCCCGAGTAGCTGGGAACTACATTAGCTGGGACTACAGGTGACACCGCCACCTCGCCGGCTAGTTTTTTTTTTTTTTATTTTTTTAGTAGAGAGGGGGTTTCACCGTGGTTAAGCCAGGATGGTCTTGATCTCCTAACTTGTGGATCCACCCGTCTCGGCCTCCCAAAGTGCTGGGATTACAGGCTTGAGCCACCGCGCCCAGCCGCAAATTTACTCTTAATCTAAGTATTTTTTTTTTAAGATATTGTAAATAAGATTGTTTTCTGGACTTCTCTTTCAGTTGGTCCTCTGTTAGTATATAGATACAGTTTTTGTGTGTTAGTTTTGTATTCTGCAACTTTTCTGAATTTGTATATTAATTCTAACAATTTTTTAGTGGAGCCTTAGAGTTTTCTATATATAAGATCATGTTATCTGCAAATAGGGATGATTTAACTTGTTCCTCTCCAATTTGGATGACTTTTATTTCTTTCTCTTGCCAACTGCCCCTGT
>NW_016820088.1:579237-601650 GCF_001698545.2 Rhinopithecus bieti
AAAAAAATAAATAAATAAAAATAAAAATAAAAATAAAAATAAAGAAATTCTTTTACTACATGGTTGTTTCCTTCCTTTCTCACCATCAGAATGTTAAGAGCTAAATGACAAAGTCCAGGATATAGATCCATAGAAAGTGGCCAACGTACAGTATTTTAGGTTGTTTCTCATCTAGAACTTAAAACACAAGGATAAAATGATAAATCTTCAGATTTATAACTATATTATAAATAATTATAATAAATTACAATAAATATAACTAAATAAAATATTGTAACAAATTTAATAAGTACTATAACTTTTGTCTTTTCAATCTACCCTCGTATACTAAGCATTACGTAACCCCCCAAAACTGACTACAATTTATCGTCTGTAATATCGCATTCAGTGTTTAATGACCCCATTAAACACTGTTTAATTGTCCACAGTACACTGACGGATCAAGTGTCAGCATTTGTTTACATGTTTTACATAAATTATCATTTTTTAAAATTTATTTAATCATAAATTTAATAGCTGGTGCTACCTGGGAGTGTGCTTTTGTTAATATATACATTTAAAAATATCACTTAAGACAACAACCATGCCATATATCAAGCAAAATGTCTAAAACAGCTATTGTTGCAACTGATAGTTTGAAACTTCATAGTGGCTAGTTGACTAAAATATATATTAAGGTATTTTTAGGCAAAAGGTGCGAAAGATGAAAGCATATTAGAACAGACGAGATCGGGTGCATTCAGAGTGCAGTGGCTCATGCCTGTAATCCCAGCACTTTGGGAGGCCGAGGAAGGCCAATCACTTGAGGTCAGGAGTTCAACATCAGCCTGGTCAACACAGTGAAACCCCATCTCTACTAAAAATACAAAAATTACCCCGGTTTGGTGGTGGGTGCATGTAATCCCAGCTACTCGGGAGGCTGAGGCAGGAGAATCACTTGAATCCAGGAGGCAGAGGTTTAAGCGAGTTGAGATCGCGCCACTGCACTCCAGCCTGGAATCCAGCGAGAGTCCATCTCAAAAAAAAAAAGCATATTAGAACAGATTGATACAACTGCTTACCACTGAGCAGGATACTCCTCTCCCAGCTTTGTGCAATTTACATATTTGCTAATGAAGCTTCTTAAATCATCATCCACATTATTGACTAGATGTCTGTAACTCACTTGGTGTGTGTCATTTAGGAAGTTTTCCAATATTCATCTGTTTTCAGAATTCATCACATATTTTGAATAATTACAATTATTGATCCAGTGAATCTTATCTTTCTTTTATGTAATAAGTCTCTCATTTTCTGAATATATTTTGTTTTCATATTAAATAAGTCTAGTTAGTATTAATTTTATCTTATATGAACACATTCACTGTCCAGATGTGTGTTATTAAATGTCCCTTGCATTTTCTGTAATTCTCATAGTTTTGGATCTTTGGAAGGACCAAATTGTCCCCAAGGTACTATGATTATCTTTATCTATAAACTATGTTTAACAATAATAGTACATGCTTAGTTCATAATTGACTCATGTCCAAAACAACAACAACAAAAAACCCATGTAGGTTTTGCTATACAGATTTTTTTCAAATCAAGTTTTATTTTCATTTTATTTGTGTAAATTATATTATTTGAATATAAATGGAAGATTTATGCATTTTGATGTAATATTTTGATGCAGAGATTAAATATTACCATATATAATCAATTGATGATAATGCGCTAAGTAGTAAACACAGTTAGAGGATTATATTATCACACATATTTGAAAAAGGTTAAGTAGTCATGGATGTATCACTTAATTATCAATTTCTTATCTGTAAAGATGGGGCTATTAAATGTTACATAGCATCAAGAATGTAACCTCAAGTAAAATAATTCATGAAAAGATTTTAATAAGAATATAAAATAAAATAAGTTGTAAAGTTTAAATATTTTTTAAATGTTCTAAATCAGGAGTCAAAGCAACTCTTTTCTGTTAAGGATCACACAACAAATATTTCAGATTTTGTAGGACATACACATATATTCTTCTCTTTTTTTTTACAACCTTTAAAATCTAAAACTATTCTTAGCTTTCAGGCAGAGCAGTTTGGCCTGAGGGATGTAGTTTGCTGACCTGGGTTCTTGAGTATCTCCTTTCTAAATTGCTTATTTGTTAAATCATGTTGTTCTGAGTTTTTAAAATTTTAAGCAAAACACAGCTGTACTTTACAATTTTATTCTCAAATGTTTACACATAAAGTTTTACAATATGTAGCTTTTAAAAAACCAGAGCAAAAGCAGCAAGTGAGTTTAGAAAGCGTTTTTTCTTAATCAAGATTATTTATTCACACAACAAAAATGAGAACTGATTCCCAAAGGGCCAGACTTCTGTATCTTGCTAAAGAAAAAATGGTTCTACAGGAATCAATAGATGGAGCATTCAGAGCGGGGACCTACATATAAAAGCCCTCAAAGAGATCTCTATTTCTAGTCATATTTGGGTTGTTTGTTTATTTGTTGCTTGTTTTGCCTTTCGAAGAACTATGCAAGGTGCTAAACTGCAGCCATCTATTCTTCTCTAAATTAGAGAAGCAACCTTTCTCTCACTCTGCCTGGTATACATCTGAATATCTGAACCCTTGCTAAGAGTTGATAAAACTCTTCCTCACAGTTAATCATCTAATTAATTTATCTAATCCCTTCTTCTCCCTTGTTTGACCCCGGCCTGAATAAGAGAATAATTTAAGCTTCTCTGCGATAGATCCACAAAACTCATTACCAAATAGGTATTACTTTACCTTAAAACCAAGACAATAAAGATACTAAAAGTATATCCTTCTGGTGAGATCAAGAAGCTCCTATCATTACTGTACATACAAGTAAATATTCAATAGGGTTCCACAATTCTGCCAATAATCGGCCTTCACCCAGGTATTAGATAAATTCAAAGGAATTGAATTTTTCACTTTTCTCATGGTTTTAGAACTAGGCAGGAACTAGATGGAATTGTCCCAGATACAGATTTCAGAAGCTTACGAACTATTCAAATATGCAAAATTTACACACCAAAAATGACTCAGAGTAAAACAGTAGCAGTCATAGTTCAAAGAAACTATTCTTGCCTTCTGGGGGAAAATTTTGAACATAAAAACTTGAGGGACATTATAAAATTTAATAATTAATGAGGTAACATTATCTTTTAATTCAAACTGTCTAGCATTTTAAATAAACTTAAATTTTTAAATTTAAAATCTAATTTATGATTTCAACTTAAACTTTCCGAAGTGTTTTATCTAAAGAACCTTTGAGATAATTCAGTAGGGAATTTGAGCTTTTCCTAGCTCTGTTCTCATCTTTATGAAGTGACGTAACCTCTGACTTCAGCATCCCTGTCTGTCTCTGCCACATCATGATTTTTAAGGATTAAATGGCAAAACTGACTCACCCAGAACCTCAGACAAAGTAGGTGGTCAGTTAATATCTTTCCCCACTTCCCTCTTGATGTCATCATCTGGAAATTCATATATAATAAGCACTTTTGGTATTGGGGAAGGTAAGAAAAATAGAATGAAAAAAATATCTCTCTAGTGAGGAGAACATTGGGTTGGTAGCTAGAGACTCCTGCTTAGAAATTTTCAGTGCTGATACTTGCTGGCATTGTATTGGGAAGATAAACATTCAACCCCTGGCTCTCATTTGTAAATTTGACCTCATTGTAAATTTAAGATATTTGACAAGATGCTATCTGAAATAAATTTTCCTGATTTTAATATTATTATGGTATATTACCTTCTGTATGTTCCAAGTTAGACTCTCAATCCACCAGGTGTACGAATTCGGGAATTGTTGGTTAGTAATAAATTATCTTATAAAAATATTCAACTTCTGTGTACTTTGATTACTTCTTTTCCCTTAATTTCTGTTGTCTTCTTGAAATAGTTGAAATAATATCTCATTACTGTTTAGTAGGCATATTGCACACAGGATGGTGTTTTGTAAACAATTGATACCTGATACATGATATATGTGATGCATATCAAGACAAAACTCAGCTATTCATCCTAGACTCCTCCCACACCCTAACTCTCTCCCAACATATTCAAGGGAAGGAATCATCCACATCCCTGTGCCAAAACACCTGACACCAAGAAACATTCTAGGAGTTAACATGATCTTCAGGAAACAGATGTGGCACACAATTCCAGTATTCCTAACAGCCATCAAATATAGATGCTAGTGGCAGTTTCCTCTACCAGAAGAGGTCTCCCAATAGTCCCCCAGACAGTGTTCCAGTAGGAATGTTAGCAACCCAAGGCATATGGGGATGAAACCCAAGTTTATTCCCACTCCACAGCATACCTGGCAGGCCACAGTAAGGAATACCCTAGTAACAGGAGTAAACTGTAGTCCTCTAGCTATGAAAAATGGTGCTGAAATAAACCTGGCACCATCACTTCACTTTACAATTGTGGTAACTTCGGTTCAGTGAATTTAAGCCAATCTAATAAATAGTGGGACAGACAGTAGAATTCAGCTTTGTCTGTATTTTTTGGTCTAGGGATCTCTTAATAGTTTACACAACCTGCCCTTCTTGGGGCAATAGCTTTACTATCATGTCTTTCAATGTAGCAATTCAGGGGAGTAGTGGAGAAACATCACCGGTGTGGCTGATAAAAGGAAAAGCCCCTGGCCTTAATGTCCATTAACACCATGCTATAATGAGCAATTACTCAGTAAAAATGTTTTTCTTTCAAGGACCTGCAACTATAATTGCATTCATAATGAAAATAATTAAACTCATACATGTCATCTGTTCAACCTCTTGGGCTATAATTCTTATATTTTAGTCAATCCTCGATGATAAATTCCTGTAATCACCCACTGTTCATTAGAAGCAAAAGCAACCAGAGGCTGGGTGCAGTGGCTCATGCCTGTAATCCCAACCCTTTGGGAGATCAAGACAGGAGGATCACTTGAGGCCAGAAGTTTAAGACCAGCCTAGACAACATAGGGAGACCCTGTGTCTACAAAAAATTTGAGAATTAGCTGGGCATGATGACACATGCCTCTAATCCTGTCTACTCCAGAGGCTAAGGTGGGAGGATTGGTTGACCCTGGAGGTCAAAGCTGCTGTGATCATGCCACTGCACTCCAGCCTGGGTGACAGAGTGAAACCCCAACTCAAAAAAAAAAAAAAGGAAAACTTTGCTTGATAAAACCAAGGTTCAGTGAGAAAATGTGACTTTCTCAAAATCACACAGCTTATCAGAGGCAGACGAATAACAAAACCCATTTCTCCTTCCTTCCAAAGATGTCACTTTTTTTGTATAAACACGTATCAACCTTCATGTAGGCATCTACTGATGTGCTCCAGAAGGTCCTGACACCATTTTGACCATCAGAAGCAAGCTGGCTATCTCTAGACATCCCACTCAGCATGTGATAATCTGTGCAGCAGCCAATGAGCTATGAGGAATGGGAAAAAAAATAAATCTATTAATAGGTGGCATTGGAATAAAGTCCATTCCTTTATTAATATCCTTGATTTATGTATCTCTGCATACCCAGTGCCTAAAGCTAGCAAAATTCCTATATGGCATCAGTAAATATTTGTTTAAAAAGCTAAGGGATTTCTTCATTCATTCAAAAAAGTTAAGTGGAAAAAAAAAAAAAAAGATCATGTTCTGGAGAATAGCCAGGCATCCAAGAATTTATATCAACTTTTCTTTTGGGAAATAAAAAGAGTACAACAAACAAATAACCTTGTATAGTTATTTATGATAGTGACACGTGGAGAGCTGGGATCTATTCCTGGCGTATGCCTACTTTAACTTTCAGGATGTAACTCACTTATGCTCTCTGAGCCTTAATATCCTGATCAGTGAAGTAAAGGATTTTTTTGAGAAGACAATTTACGAAGTCCATTGGCCCTTTTTTTCTAAATGTATGGAACTGTGAGGCAAGGAAGATAAACTACAGCTCATATATTCTTAGAAATGTCCAAAGGATAAATATTCTTTATCATGACCTATGGCCTTAAAAAATGAATCAAAGCCCAGCCAATATTTATAGAACTAGTCAATTTGGGATTGCTTATTTCTACCTCCTATTAATATTTAACATCTACATTTGCTGGATATGAGGTTTTTCTGATCCTGATCCTTGTCAACCCTAATTATGAGAAAGAGGGGAGATTATGTAGGTCTAAAATGTCATTAAATGGTGACATTCAAGTGTATGCTGTTAACTTCACACTTCCTCAAATACAAAAGGCATTTAAACTTGAATCCGTCCACTCCAGTGACAATCTTTTTAATTCTACAAACCTCCAGTGAACAATATATTACCTCCCTGATCACTGCAGTTTTAATTTTGTTTTATATCTGCTTTTTTCCCTAATGTCAGATCCAGAGCTTACACTCTGGTTGTTCTTCTAACTTACGAGCCTCGGGGATCAGAAAGGTGTTGGTCAGTCTCCATAGATCACCGCAATTGTCTAGCCAACTTTATGAGCTCTGGAGCCTCTCCTTGTACAAAGTCCTAGACTAGTGATAAATGACTTACATTTTATCTGCTGAGTACTTTGGTTTTATTTTCTCAGTTCTAGCTTTACAGATTTTCTTCCTTTTATAAGTAGAATGTGTCACTTTTCTTCTTATAAGTCATTGCATTTATGGTGCAACTTACTCTAAGTTAATGGGCAGAAGCAAGAGAGAAGTAGTGGTTGGATGTAGCAAGCCTCAAATGAAGTTCATATTCTGTTTTTGCAGCCTGACTCCCTCAAGAAACATCACTGAATCATGAAATGCTGTTCTCTCTCATGTTCTTTTTAAATTTTCATCTTCTATTAACTGCCTGGAGAATTTAGGTCATTGGAGACATTGAGGCTATATAGTGGTCTTTTTTTTTTCTCTTTAGAAATGCCTGGAGGAGAAATATTCTTTGTGTTGACCCTTTGTACATTGATTTCACATCTGACTGCAAACACACTATATCCCAAAATGTTATAATCTTAAGTATGACTTCCAGCTATTATAAATATTTCTCTTTTAAAAATAGTGTTGGTGATATTTTAATTTTTTCCAACCAGTTTATATTTTACCAAACACTTTTCCAAAGACTGGACATACAATGTATACAAGAAGGTGGAAATGTCACCCAGAGATGTCTAGCTTGTTGTTGAACTACAAATTTATTATTTAGAGGGAAGTTTACACTAGCTAGACATGTTGTCCAGAGAGCTTAACAATTCTTAGAGAATTTGACCAGATCCAAATAACTACACCAGGGAATTTATTTTCCCTTAAAGGCAGAGATACTAAAAGAAGTTCAAGAGGTTAACGCCATTATGGGTAATTTCCCCTGCTCGATTCCAATTAATGGTATGGCTACAAAAACCTTCGGGTAACTGTTAACATCTGATGACTGAAAAGAATGGCAATTCCTGACAACTTTTAGTTTATGACACTTTTTCCCATTGAAGAAACAAAATCTTTAACAAAGCAGAATTACTTATCACAAAATGGCAATAATACTTAACAGTTTTGTGGTTATTTTAATTCTTGGAGACAGATAATATTGAAAATTTGCTGTATGTTTTTTCTCACTATACTTCACTATCTACAGTAAATGGCAATCATGTTTAGCAATAAATATTATTTTTCCACATTGAACTGAATTTGCCAGTTATACATGTACTGGGGAGCCATCAGGTACAAGACTCTTTCGGAGGAAATGGATTCAAAATGAAAATTATAGAATTCTAATTTTCAGAGACTCAAAGTTTAGTGACACAAATAGATATTTTTACAATGCACATCATTTTAATATTAATTCATGCAGTGCCTTTATACTGTGTGCCAGGTACTGTATTAGGATCACCTCTTCTCTTAGGAGTATTTCCTGCTTCAAGTACATACTCTGGACTGTGGAGCTAATCGTAGGGACAAACAAATCCATTTTAACGAGTGACTAAAGGCTTCTGGTAGAAGTTACCTAGCAAGGACTTTAGGCATGTGTAGGTCCTTCCTTCCCCACTCACCTCACCTAAAATGTTCAGAAAGAGAGAGAGCTCTTAGTGAAAAAGCTTTGATTTGAGAGAGGGCAGAGTGTATTGAGCTTGAAAGACATCTGAAAATGCTCAGGGGTAAAGGCTTTTTGAGTACTAATCAAAAGTCAGTTGTTGTTGCCACATAGGTTATGAAGCAGAGTTGGAGAGAACAGGCAATAAGGCCTTGAATGTCAGGCTAGGGGCTGAGGGCATCGGTCTGATTGAAGAACCTGTGAAAGAAAAGCAATAGGTGTGCTTCAACAACGAAAGTGATCAGGGCAGCAAGAGCCTATGCAATGTCTTGCTCATGTGTTTTTTGTTTTTTGTTTTTTTTAAGCTGGGGATCAGGGTGCTGCTAAAACTCCAGCCTGGAGTGAAGCTAATGGCCAGAAAGACACATGCTGACCCTTCTGTTAAAAACAAACAAACAAACAAACAAAAAAACAGACGTCTAAATCGGGCACAAAATACATTCTCATAGGAGCCATTTTTAACCCAACATGTGCAAATCTAGATTCACCAAAAAGAAAAAGAGTGAGTGCCCCAAGTGATTGATTGATTGAAGTTTAAAATGAGATTCCACTAAACAAAAAGAATCACAATAGACTCCTCTTAAACACTAAAGTATATCTAAAGACATGCATACTCTATTCAGAAAGGAGATCCAACATCGCTTTCACCATTTAACAGTTTTGTGAAAATGGACAAACCATTTAACTTCCCTGTCTGTTCCTTTCACAATAAAATGTAAGTAAAATCCCCAATATTTAATCAATGTTTATGAGGACTAAAGATGTGACAGATACATTGTCAGTTTGGGTCTTCCAGAGAGCAGTTAAATGGGGCTGATGCTTCTTAAAGAGAAAAGAGAGGGACCTGGAATATGTGTGGGGGGAGGGGGAATCCTCCAGGCTGCAATGTGAAAGGGCAGAAGGAAGGGAGTTGGGAAGGAAGAGCCTCAATGGTGGTAGAGCTCTGAAGGACATTTAGGCCAGCCCCACAGGGAGCCCTGGCAGGAGGATGGCCTGAGAGGAGAACAGAGTTGGGGAGAAATGAGCAGGGTCTAGAACCCCATTGTATTCAGTTACTGGCTGAGAGCTGACCAGAAAGGGCATGGCCTGGGCTGGAGCAGCAGGGTGGATTCTGAAGGAACTGAAGCTGGAGGCTAACAGCCAACTTCATTCTTCACGACAGGTTATGATTATTGTCATCATAACCAACAAAATTGGGATCAAAATCCCCAAGCCAAATTACATTTGAAAATTCAGAAGCATTTTGTTCCTAGAGTGACCTAGAAGTCGACTCCACATCTTGCTTAAATGCCCATGTATATCTTCCTGCCAGTTCATTTTTAAATTTTATCACTTGGTAAGTAAATTATGTAGGTTTCTAGTTTTATCAGATCTTTTAAACATATTGTTGTATTATCTTCTCCATTAACTTTTCCCCAAGCTCTCCCCTAAGTATCTATAACACTTTTCTCCCTACTCCCTTACTTGGGTCATGTATCACTTCCTGTCTTACAATTGGTACATAGGGGTATATCTATCCTTCTTGGCTATAAGTTATATAAAATCAGCATCTGGTCCAAAAAAATCTCTGTTATCCTCACCAACCATTGCAGACTAGATGGTCCACAGTAGAAGCTCAATAAACATACGTTGAAAAAAGTGATGGTTGTTATTTTTCCAGATATGTAATCTTACTCTGATCATCTGCAGCAGCCAACCCATGTTAACCAGGTTCTAGTAAGGATATCTGTGTAGACAATATATAGGAAATCGATATAGCCATCCCTGAATAAAACATCTAGGCCTTTTGAGATATATGTTTTATAACTAGTATCTTGGACCAGAACTTTTTTTCCTGAATTTAGGACTCATGATACTTCATGAAAAATGGAAGATGAGTTGTTCTTCAGCCATAAAAGCAAATGAAGATTTCCCTCAGAGAT
Source organism: Rhinopithecus bieti (assembly GCF_001698545.2). Lineage (NCBI taxonomy): Eukaryota > Metazoa > Chordata > Mammalia > Primates > Cercopithecidae > Rhinopithecus > Rhinopithecus bieti. Next base: position 589,218 of record NW_016820088.1, read on the forward strand.
TTCTCATTATGGAGAGTGAAATGTCGACCTGTTGTAATACTCCCATGTTGTAATAAATGAATGACAAGCTCAACGGTTAAATGAAACACGATAGAGAAGGGCTTAGTGCAAACTGGATATTACAGCTGGCTTGACTATCTCGGCACTTAGGCAGATTGGTCAGAAGTGAATGGTGCCCCACTTACATGAACTATTTACAAGTATTTTGCAACTAAACACAGATGTTTAGATGTGCCAGTAATTATCAGGACTCTCCCTTTGTGGAGCTCTCTTGTCCTTTTCTCCCCAAGTGAGGAGTTCCACTTCAAGGACAGAGAAAATACATGGTCCAACAAGGCTTTTAACCTTCTTTTCTTTTCTTTTTTTTTTTTTTAAGACAGAGTCTCACCCTGTCACCTAGGCTGCAGTGCTTTGGTGCAATCTCGGCTCACTGCAACCTCCGCCTCCCAGGTTCTAGCGATTCTCCTGCCTCAGTCTCCTGAGTAGCTGGGATGACAGGCGCACACGACCACGCCCGGCTAATTTTTGTATTTTTAGTAGAGGCGGGGTTTCATCATGTTGGTCAGGCTGGTATGGAACTGCTGACCTCATGATCCGCCCACCTCGGCCTCCCAAAGTGCTGGAATTGCAGGCGTGAGTCACCGCGCCCGGCCCAAGACTTTTAACCTTCAAACAGACTCTTTCCCCATTGAATTTCTGTCCAAGAAAGAGTCATTCACTGCACAAGCAAGGTTCTTAATAAAATGTTGTCTTCAAAGGCTTTCATACTTCATATTCCTCTAATTAAAAATATCTGTGAATAGAGATTTCACCCCCATTTTGAACTAGAAATATAGAGATTCAAATGCATACCTCTTTCAAGTCTACTATCTTCTGTACCATTATTGGGAAGGAAATAGACACAGTTGGGAAAAGTTTGAACAAGTGAGGGGAAATGTTTCTCTCATCTCTCTAAAGCAAAGTTTTAGCTTCCAGAATTTTCAGAGCTCATCAGAAAAGAAGCCAGTGATGATAAATTGTGAAGCAGGAAAAGCTTTTATTGCCACCTTAAAGATCATTTAGTTATGCTTTCTGTTACTCTTCACAGAGAAGAGAAAGTGTTGAGCTGACACAAATTCTTTAATGCAGACATTATCCCAGAGATTAGATCTTGTAACACCTGGTAGTTTAAGTACATCCTAATGACAATGAAACTGCATTTTGTAATATTTTTTGAATAATAGGAGGAAAAATAAATTCTCAAGTCCTTGAGTCTGGTGTTGTAATGAAATGTCACACAGAGAAATAGCCATTTCATTAAATGAGGAGTTGCAATGAATTCTTTCCAAGCAAGATTATAATTCATTATCTATTATCAGAATATACCAGACATGTTTGAGAGTGACATTATATTTCCTAATCTAATAACTATCATTTCTTTTTATTAAAATTTTAATAGTCAACTTCCTCTTCTAAGCAAATAAATACCTATAATTAGAAACGTGATAAAATTCGAGGCTATTTGGATGCCTTAGATGTAAAGAGCTTTTGGTGTGATCTTAAAAAGTGGATGGTAGCATAGCCTGTGAAAGTGTAGGGGGCTTGAAACAGTATATCTGGGTTGAAATTTGGGCTCTACCAGTCACTAGCTGCATAATTTTGATGCTGAGAGACAGTAAATAAGTCTCTCAAAAAAAAATACCTGCAGTTCTTCTTTATTCGAAAATTATGGTTAGGTTTAGATAAATATCAACATGCCTGATACAAAATAAATATTTCATCCAATGGGTGTCTTCTCCAAGCGCTTTTCTTATAATGAGTTTTGTAGTTAATATCAGATAATTTGTCACATCACCAGAAAACTCAATTCAATCCAGTCTGTGATTTTCCATGGAAGATACTGATTCTCGCAAAGGGGAAATAAAATTGTTGAATGTGACATCTGTGAGTGGCCAAATGAGCATTAGAAAACAGACATCACATCACCGGGTTAGGGCTCCCAGTGACTCAATAAGCTCCATCTTTCAAATTATCCTTGAGGATTGAAAGTCAACAGAGAGAAGGGGCAACTTTTCAGGCAGAGAATAGGCAAAGAATTATGTCCAAGGGAGAGTCTCTGCCTCTCTATGCCTGTAACTGTGGAATATATAGGCAGTTCAATGACAAGACTGATATTTTTAAAAAGTATCACTTATTTTGATTATGCTCAGTGGAACCCTGTGATCAGGTGGAAATCTTGTGTAATGCCAACAACTCGATCAACTTGACAATGCAGTCATAAGATGTTTGGAGGAGGAAATACTAGAACCATCATTACATGGTAAAAATCGAGATACAACATAATTAAGTGAACTAATTTCAGGCTAGAAATAAAACTCAGTTCTCCCATGTCTAAATTTGAGGATTCACCACCCAAATCTCAGCCTCTAATTTTCACAGGACCACATCCAGATGGACATTAACAGAAATTTAAGAAGTATGGCAATATCCTTAAAGAGTATTTCACGCATATTTTCTCTATTATCCTCAGACATATTTGTTCTCCTGTTTCTGTTTGGTAGATTAAAAACCATTGCTAAGTGTTTATAGCCCTCCCCTTTATTTTCCCACAGCTAAGGCAAGGCTTTTCTGGACTTATTAACTGAAATATCTGTTAGGTCAGGTAAGTTTTGATTTCACTGGCAAATAAATACCCGTCAAATTTTACATAGATAAAGGGCAACAGTTTGAAATAATAGTTATTGAGGATTCAATGAAGCATATGACAACAACCCATTGCACTCAGTGGTCTATAATCCCCACCAATAATTCATCCAAACCAGTACACTGTTACATACTGAGCTAGACTTTCTTACTCCTCCATCCCTACCCCCTCCTACAGAGAGGAACAACAGTATCTTACATTGAATTTTAATTTAATATGGTACCATCAGCCTGTATAGAAGAATACTACAGGGAGCTGCTTTATAGAACTCACCATAGTTACTGCAAAGATGTTGTGAATATCGTCGATCATGCTATGCATTATATTATATAGTGTCTTTCCTGAGCACTCTCGGGAGAATACCCTAACTCATTTGACCGTCTCTTCCTCAATAGTTTGTTTTGATATTCTGAATATCATGAATGTCATAGCTGATTACATTTTTTCAACACGGGTGGCTGAAAATTTTAGAAATAGTAGCAAGCATATAAAACTTTCTGAAAGTATGCTTCTATTTTGCCCTATTTCTGGTTCTACATCAGGTTGCTGCTCTTCTTAGTTTTCTACTTTCTCACCTATTTCTAATTATGTGCTTTTATGTATTTTAATACCCTCATAAGCTATCTTAAATCTCTTTTTGGAACAAAGTGAGGAATAAATAAATATAACTCTGAGCTATTTCCTATGTTCAGAATAAGATAGGAGAGTGAATATTCATAATACAAAATTAAGTTTTCTTTAAATAGAGACTGTGTCAAATAAATTGGGATTTTTACCTCTCTGTTGGTTTACAAACCACCTCTTCTTTCCTTAGTAGCTTAGTAAGGGCATTAATCTACATTTTTTCTTGTGACTATCCCAGTGCTGGTACAGTAGTAGGTATTTTATCTCTTTCTACTTAGAATCAACATATCTCTGAAGATTGAAAGATCTTTCTAAAGCATCACAAATTCATCTACAGAGAAATTTAGCACAGTCTTGGATCACAAGTGAAATACTAATAATGTCACTATTTTTATTGTCCACATATTTTAATTGGGCCAAGATGATGAAGGATATATTAAAAAATGGAGAACTATTTAAGGGTGGATAAACGGTTTAGCTAATTAGATTGTGTGTGTATGTGTGCGTATTGGGGTGGAAGGTGTAGAACCAGCAAGACTGGAAATGATCAAAACTGTCTTTAGAGAATAGAGTAGGTGGGGATTGAAATGGCAAGTTGGGAAGAAAGAAAAGTAAAACAGTAAAGTAAAAGAAAAAAGAAAAGAGACGGGAAACAATGGGACTTCCTTCCTTCCTTCCTTCCTTCCTTCCTTCCTTCCTTCCTTTACTTCCTTCCCTCCTTTCTTTCTTCCAAATAATGAAAACAGAACTGAGAAATTCCTTTTTTTTTGAGACAGAGTCTCACTCTGCCATCTGGGCCCTCAGTGCAGTGGCACAATCTTGGCTCGCTGCAACCTCCACCTTTCGGGTTCAAGAGTTTCTCCTGCCTCAGCCTCTTGAGTAGCTGGGATTACAGGTGCCCACCACCACACCTGGCTAATTTTTGTATTTTTAGTAAAGGTGGGGTTTCACCATGTTGGTTAGACTGGTCTTGAACTCCTCACTTCAGGTGATTTGTCTGCTTCAGCCTCCCAAAGTCCTGGAATTACAGGCATGAGCCACTGTGCCCAGTTTGAGAAATTCTGAATAAAATTATGCTCTGAGGTTTTACTTCACTTGATCAGGATTGACAATCAGTGTGAATAACTCTACTTTCCATGATTTCATGTATTGCTTTTTATTAAAAAGTTTTCTATGGTTTTTTTATATTAAAATATTTTTAGCAGTTACACTATCTTGGCAAACAGATCATTGCTCATACATCTATTATAAAAGTAAAATCATCATCCTCTGTGTATCTGCTTATATTTTGTTTTATCTATTAGATTCTGAATGTTCTGAGGACAGACCACTTCCTCATTTATACTTATGTCCCAACATACTACTTAAATCAAGCTCAGTCTCTGTTGAATACCGTAATTTACTCTAAATCGGCCCTGTTTTCAAAGGTTATAATTGGGAAAAAAAACACTCAGGCAATTAAACAACTAAGGTTGAAAAGAATACTAAAATGGATAGTAGTGAATAAGTCTATAAGAGTATCTCAAACTAAGAGAACTCAGTGAGATAAAATCATACAGGAGGATCCCTGGAAGAGACATGATATATACTGGGAAGAGAAAACATTTAGAGAAAAGGGAACAGGCTTCCCCAGCATGAAGAATACATTTTGATCAGTGCACTGCTCAATCAAAATGATGCAGACTTTTGTCATTATCAAACCTATTTAACAACTCACTGAAATTAAGAGTGTTTCTAAATAACACTCTTCATGTGCCAGGCCCTGTGCTGGCCATTAAAAACACACACCAACAAGACAGACAGAGGCAGAGCTTACAAGTTAGTGGCATGTATGAAGAAGCAACCAAACAATGAAAATACAGCACGAGAGCTACTCTGCAGCAAGTATAACGTTGCCTAGCAGTATCTGCGAAAGGTCCTAAACTGGAGACAAGAACAGGTGTCTCTGAGTAACTCACTGTTTAGTGGAGACCTGTAGATACAGGTCAACCTGTACAGGAGATATCACATATAAGTATCAACACACAAGGAGATATCAACAGAGGCAAAGAAAACTCATTTTACCCAAGCAGCCCACAGTATAGGGGACAAAAATTTAAGTGTGTGGCTATGATATGATGTGGTACTGATCAGAGAAGTATGCCAGGGATGTGCTATAGGAGCACAAAACAGAGGTGGTAAAGCAATATGTAGGTTGGGGGTAGTGATAGGGAGAAAAGGCTTCTTCCAGGCTGGAAAAAGAGAAGGAAAACAGAAGACCAGCAAAAGATGAGGCTAAAAATGTAGGAACAACCAGAACAGAAAGGACTTTATAAGCTTTATACAGGAGTTTGAAATTTATCCTAAGAACAAACGTGAACAATTGAAAGACTGTGAGCAAAAGAGTAGTATGGAAAAAATAAAATTAAAATAAAGTAAAACAACAACAGAGTCAAGGACAGAAGAATTTGAATAGATTAAATTATCCAGAATAAAGCTCTATGAAATTAGGAGAGTGAAATTTGATTTTGAAAGACTTTGAGAGACTGACAATTTTTGGATCTCTTACTGAAAGACTCTAGAGAGCTGTGACTTGTTTACTAGCAAAGACAGGCTAGTGTATGCTTCAGGAACAATTTACCTCCTAAATCTGAGGGACTCAACAAAACAGATGTTTATTTCCATTTGTCTATCACATATTGTCATGTATTGTTCAAGGTCATTCAGGGACCAGGCTCTCCACCTTGAAGATGCATTGGCTAAAAAAGAAACCAACAGAGGGTAGCATACTCTACCCCTCCTCCATGCTTCCAGTGAAGTTCCCTATTTTGCTTTCACCAATAGCCCATCATCAAGAACTAATGTGGACCTGCCTTAATGCAAAGAACCTGGTAGATTTGGGGACACATATGAAATATTATTTGAGAACAACTTCCCCTGTTGCACCAAGCAATAAAGACATCAAGAATTAGCCTTGGGTACAAGAAAGGGGGGTAGGTGGGAGAGAAATCGAAAGAAGATTGTTTACAAGCAAGATATTAACCAGAAAAAAATGTGTAGCAATGAGTGAGAGATGGAAAGATAGTGCATCTGGGAAGGAACATAAGAAAAATGAATCATGATGCAGACTTTTATCAGCATAAAACCTACTAAACAATTCACTGAAATTAAGAGGGTTGCTAAATAAGCAGTGTTTTAATACACTACACCTTAATTTCTTTTTCAATGCAGCTCTCTTAGAGATACAGATTTTTCTTCCACGAATCAAATGCCCATTTCCTGAAACAACTAAATGTCAAAACAGAAAGCTTCATATTAATGGCATGAAGAGAGAGCACTGAATGAGTAGATCAGAGTGCAGCAACCTGAAGCATATCAGAAATGAGAGTTTGAGAATCAAACTGCTGAGAACAACAGTGCATCATTTGCAATGCACTAAAAGCTTTTTGCTCTGTGGGAAACAGAGTTATTAGAGAGGGCAGTCTGAAAATGTACTGTTAGGAGGTTTGGGAGTTGCAGTTTTTGAAGGGGGGATTTATTCTGGTAGATTTTACAATTTATCCATTTTTGGTGGTTGTGATGTATGAGTCACAAGGGTAATAAACTTCAAATAGGTTGAAGTAAAGTTAAGTACTTCCCAGTATCTTCTATTAATTATCTGTGATAGAGAAGAAAGAAAATTAATGCAGAGACATAAGCTGGTCTTTGAACAAAGAGGGATATGTTTTATTGTGATGGTTTCAGCTATAGTCCTTTTCAAAATGTGCATAAGGATCAAAAAATACTTAATATAAGCAGGCTAACGTTATAAACAAAGCAATGTGATCAGTAACGTTAATTATATATATTATATATTTATGTTTTATATATATACACACACTAAGAAGATATATATAATATATATTATATATTAATGTTTTATATACACGCGCACACACACACACCCATACACACAGTAAGAATGAAGGGGGCATGTTAACATGTATATAATAGGACCCAGTGTAAGATTCTTAAAAGTATCTAGCCAACCATAAGCACTAAGCTGGCTTATCTAAATAGGAGAATTTACATTTTGCTAATAGCCAAAAAATACATTTGTTTCCCATATTTTAAAAAGAAATACAACATCCTAGTACTTAAGCAAGTGTTCTTAATTTAAATATATTTATAAAAAGAAAACTGTGGATTAGAAGACTATCACAGAATATTCATTGCAGCATTATTTGAAACAATGAAATATGAGAATTACTGAAGAGCATATTAACTGGGAAGTGATAAATATAATGTAATATATTCATATGATAGAATACTAGGCAGCAGCTAAATACATTGAATAGACTTGTATCTATCACCAACATTAGCTTGCAGAGGAGATACTGATAGAGGCAAAAAGAACTCATTTCACCCAAGCAGCTCATAGTATAAGAGACAAAAGATTAAGTATGTGGCTATGATACAGTGTGGCATTGATCACAGAAGTGTGTAAGGGATGTGCTATGGTAACATAACAAGGGAAAGGTACAGAAAAAATATTATAGAAATATAGTAATGTCATGCTCAGGGTCAGGTTCCAGACCATACTAAGGTTTGAGGGAGTGGGTGGATGAGCAGAAAGAACACTCGGAGGGGCGGGAGTAGGCAGGTGAAAGATTATTTTATTCAGCAGCAGCTCTCACCAACAACTTACTCACAGTATCTGTCCTACATAGTCCAATGGCTCCCACACACATGGCTGCGCAGCTGACTGTCCCTTGCCTTCAGGGTTAGCAGCTTAACTCTTTCTCTCTTTGGGCACAAGTAAGCCAAGCTGTGTCCTGCACCCACTGCCCACCCCCCACCTTGTTTGTTTGCAAAGATGGACAGCTCTGATTCTCTCTCTCTCTCTCTCTCTTTCTCTGGGCACCAATGTGCCTGTACAGTGTAGGCAGGGCAATTATACCTTTTACAGACCATGTTATGGCTATATGGCTGTGATAACAAGTGGAATTACACGCCTGCGCGCCAAACTTGCTGAGTCACTCTGGATGTTTACCTTGGCCTATCCTTGACCAAAGCACAGCCATGTTCTGTACAAGTAAAAAGATGATAATTAGTTAGATAAAATAGTTCATAGTCCAGAAAATATTTTATAAAACATGTTTTAAATGCACAAGTCCAAAGATATGTTGTTAGATACCAAAAAACCTCAAGGACACAATAAAAACCCATAAAAATTAGAAGAATGCATTCACAGTACTTAGTACACATGATTTTAAAGGGAAAAAAATCTATATTATCATTCCTGTTCTGTCTCTTTAAAGCTGCCAGAAACTCATCTAGAAAGACCCAATTCTGTAAGAGACACTCACTCACACACACACACACACACACACACACACACAGTTTGATGTAGAAGTACCCATAGATGTTCCAGTTATGATTCCAAGTAGGAAGACAGAAATAACATGGAAATGGATTGCAGGAAAGAGGTCTGCTTTGGAAATATTTGACAGTTGTTGTGTTTTAAGATCATCATGGAATTTGAGTGGATGGAATTGCCCTCTGGAGAGAGTGTGTACAGAAAGAAAACGTGCTGGACATAGGGAAAAGATGGGAATTCCTCCTAGGTAAGTAGGTGAAAAATGGATCTGTGAATAAAGCCTAAAAATGCACTGGCAGAGGCAGAAATACAACCATAAGAGAGCAGTGTGTCAAAGAAGCACAAGTCAGAAAGTGTTAAGCAGGTGAGAGAAATCAAAGTCAAAGACCACGAGGAGTTCAGCTAAAATAAAAACTAATATTGTTCATTAAACTATACCAAGAGAAGTCATCAATGCATTAGTGAGGGAAGCTTCTGGGCAACAATGAATATGTAGGAAGTAAGAATACAGGAAGCTGAGGCATAGCTGGGCAAGGTAGGGTAGGCAGTCCTTTCAAGTAGCTTCTATACAAGCGAAGTAGAGAGATAAGATGGGCTCGATTACACTTTAACAGAAAATCCTCACATAGTTGAAGCTACATTTGCAAAATGCTTGTTACTAAATGTAAGCAAAAGTTGATGATTGAATTGTAAATAAGAATGCCTTTCTTACTGTTAGAAGTGGTTAGAGAAAAATCTAACTAAAATACTCAGTTACATATTATCTTAAATTAATGTGCAAAGCTTTTTGCACTTTAAACCTTCTACATAATTTCACCTGCAGGAAAAGAATAGGCTCCACCTAAAGTTGGCGTTTATTTTTATCAATCACAATCTGCAATTACTATACATAAATAAAATTTTTTGTTTTCTTGTTTGCTTCAGGAAATACACAGCAATGTAAACAGAGAGATGAAAGAAGGTGATAACAATTGAAGAGACAAGGAGGTAATTTACTTTTTTAATCCTAAAGTCAAATAGTCAATCTATTCAGAATGTACCTTGGAGGGAAGAAAACAGTTCTAAGGCATCAGATAATTTATCTGCTTAGTATTCAAAATTATTGATTTTCAAAAGAAGATCAAGAAGAAAATCTGTCTGTGTATGCATGTCTGTGTGCTTCTACCTCTAGGTCTTTGTCTGTGTTTACGTATTTTTTTTTTTAGCCAAACAAAACTGTAGCCGAATGTTGCTGGTCAAACTAGACCATGCCTTTAGTGTTTTCATCATTTACTATCAGCTAATTGGCTCCTGGATTCACATATGTTAAAAATGAAAAGAGTATGAAAGTGACATAATACTTTAGGGGAAAAATATTAAAATGTGTGACTGAGTAACGGCTCAGAGTATTATACTACCTACAGGAACAGAAGGTGTGACTGAGTAATGGTGCAGGACATTATACTATCTACATGAACAGAGTGTAGCTACACAGTTAAAGGCTCAATATCTGGATAAGGTTAGCCTTAGATTTAGACCCTGACTGACAGGTACTCTCTGTAAGATGATGGTAACAAAGATTCTTTGCATGGCCAAACTTCAGTCAAAACCTTACATCAAATCTTCACCTAGGTTAATCTGTGCATTTCCTTGTAAAATCCAGTTTTGGTAAAGAGCCCTGATAAATCATTTTAGCAAGAACTCCTCACCTTGGGTATCTGATCACCCTTGATATCTGAACAGGTGCCTCATCCTTCACCAGCCCTCAGATGACGTCTGATCATCCTGGCCTGTCTTCAGCTAGAATCCTGTTAGGCTGGTTTAGCCAGAATCCCTCTTAGCTCTGATATTTCCTTTTAGTCATGTTCCAATCACTGACCCTCACCCTGCTCCTTGGCTATACATTTCTACTTGCCCATGCTATGTTTGGGGTTGAGCCCAATCGCTCCCTCCCTGCAAAAACCCATTACCATGTTCCCATGTGGACCACGATGGTCCTGAATAAGGTGTTTCTTTACTGTGCTTTCACAAGCATCATTGAATAATTCCTTAATGGTGGGTAAATCCTTCACGCCATAGCTCCATGGAAGACATTGCTAATATCCTCATTACGCATATGAGGATACATCTATAAAAGGTAATACAGTAAAAATTAATATTGGTGCTTTTGTCATTCGTGTTTTGTGGTGATGATTCATGTACCAGGTTTTAATTGGCATCTAGAGTCCAGTACAGGTGATGATATAAAGGTTGAATTAGAACTAATTTATTAGTTAGACATATTATTTTAAAAATATTTTAAATTGCAAATGCTTACCATGTACTACAATGTTTTCCCAATTTCCTCAAGAAAGAGTACAAATTGGCATATAATTCCCTTCAGGCTCTGGCTATACCTATTTTCCTAATCACTTCTATTATTACCTTTTATATACATAGATTTATTTTATTTATTTATTTATTTATTTATTTATTTATTTTTTGAGATGGTGTCTCACCCTGTCGCCCAGGCTGGAGTACAATGATGTGATCTTGGCTCACTGCAAACTCCGCCTCCCGGGTTCAAGCAATTCTGCCTCAGCATCCCGAGTAGCTGGGATTACAGGTGCCCGCCACCACACCCAGCTAATTTTTGTATTTTTAGTAGAGATGAAGTTTCACTATGTTGCCCAGGCGGGTCTCAAACTCCTGACCTCGTGATCCACCCACCTCAGTCTCCCAAAGTCTAAGATTACAAGTGTGAGCCGCCGCGCCCGGCCATATGTGGACATTTATGAGACTACAAGGAAACAATAAAAATGAAGTATAATGTTCCCCACTCCACATTTGCCTATGCCTGGATTCTCTGCCCTAGAACCAATGTGTGCACTTCCTAAGAGTCATTCAGGCCTGCCTGCCAACTGGCCTTGGTCAATTGTGCTACTATTATGCTAGAGGTGACCAGTAATACCTCATACTCTTTCACTGGCCCCAAAGTCAAAGCCGTCGTTTTGTCTCTTGAAAGTTGCAGTTTTCCCAGCCTCTTCTGGGGATTCTGGATTTGGGAAGGCTGTCAATACCTAGCAATGGCCAATCTAGTGCCCTGAGCAGTCACAACTATACCCATGAAAGCTCTGCATCTGCCCAGAGGTGCTAGATAACATAATCCGGAAGTGAGGTGGAGTTGACCCAAAAGGCAAGCTTTGCTCAATAAAAGAGCAGAGATGAGAATGACAGGTGTAAAAGTTCCACGTAGCTCCCACCCACATCCAACCTTACTAAGCGATCTACTGGGTTTTCTCGTTAAGCTATGCACCCCTCTGCATTTTCTTCCCAGCTTCTTTTTGCTCACTTCCCTTTTTCCCTCATTCATGTTTTCTGGGGTAAGGTCTTAGGTTTGCTTCAAGTTCTTTTTTTTCTAGAGAATATGGACTAAGATACCAGCTCATTTACCATGTCTTAACTTTGATAACACCTTCAGAAGGAAGTCAGGCTGAATCTGAAATATCTGTTAGAAATAGTGTTTTCTGGCCAGGCTCAGTGGCTCACGCCCGTAATCCCAGCACTTTTGGAGGCTGAGGCGGGTGGATCACGAGGTCAGGAGTTTGAGACCAGCCTGGCCAACATAGTGAAACCCCATCTCTACTAAAAATACAAAAAATAATAATAATAATAATAACCTGGGCGTGGTGGCAGATGCCTGTAATCTCAGCTACTTGGGAGGCTGAGACAGGAGAATCGCTTGAACCCAGGAGGCAGAGGTTGTAGTGAGCCGAATTTGCACCACTGCACTCCAGCCCGGGCGACAGTGTGAGACTCCATCTCAAAAA
>NW_016820088.1:601900-603777 GCF_001698545.2 Rhinopithecus bieti
AAAAAAAAAAAAAAAAAAAAAAGGAAAAGAAAGAAATAGCGTTTTCTGATCCCCATCAGGGATCCTCCTCCAAATTTGTAGGTGTTTCTTCTAATGCCCCTCTGATCCTTCCACGTGCCAATAACATTTACAACATGAAGCACACGTATTATAATTTCCTGCCTATGTGATACTCTTTTCTAATAGAGTCTAAGTTTTTTGTAGGTGAGGACAATGGCTTTTCAATTATATCCTCAGTGCTGAACACTCTGCCTATTATGAATTCATGAATGAATGAATAAGTAAATAAACACATACTCATTTTTTAGTATCATCAATATTTAGATGAATGCTTGGCTAAAAGAATAAATATGTGAGAAATAATTGCATTATTCAGTACAATCAGAACATCTGAACCGAGAAATGAAATAGCCAGCTCACAGAGTGAGATCTGAGAAAAATAGAGATGGTTTAATCACTATTCACTGTTGCCCACGCACACCCCATCTGCAAACCAATCCTGATGTAAACACCTAGTGGGTGTAAGACAGAGTGAAGTGTCATACACTAAATTAAGTTTTTAAAAGAAGAGAGAAAGATTGACAGGGAAAATAAAAAGAAGAAAGTAAAGGGGGATAGAGGGATGAATGGAGGAAAGAAGGAGGGATATGGGAAGGGAGGAGGGAGAAAGGAAAAGCGGTAAAGTAAGAAGAAAAAAAGGAGCAAGAGGGAAAGAGTGGGAATCAACGAATTCAAGTCATAGCATTTGTTTAGGACAAAGGTGAGGATTTATTCTACTTCTATCTAAATCAGGGCTTTTTTCCCACTTTAATGCCTCTCGACTACCCAAGCTAAACAACTTGCTTTTCTGAATTATTCAGAGCTAAATGAGAATGTGTTTCCAAATTTACCAGCTATAAAAAAATATATCATTAAAATATGTTCAGAGGGAGACAACGTGGAAGACATCAGTATAGCAGAATAGTAAACTGACACGATTGGAACCATGAGGGTTTTTTTTTTCAACAATTATTTTAGATCTACTTCCATTAACACCTCCATTCATTGAAAATTATGCATGTATCAATTTTCAACTAACCTAAGCTTTCTAGGAAAAAAAGATCAATTATAATGTCATGCTACTATACCCTACAGTCTTGTCATCTCTTTACCACACTAAATAAGCACTAAACTTAAAGCGAAATTAAAATTAAATATCAGAAACATCTTCCTTTAAGTCAGAAGGCCAGGAGACCTGTGTACAATCCTCATTTTGCTATTTGTTTCATTTTATTTTTATTGTTCTTATGCTTGCATGAATACGTTACTATAATAATATAATCACTCAACATTTGTAATATATTTTGAACTCAATTAGTTTCATCAGATCTCTGTGGACATTTAAATACTTTGACTTTATCCAAATTAACACCTTCCTAATGGAAGAAACTTGACCTCAGACTGCAGGTTGCATTGACATCCCAGGATAATTTAAGGAAGTGTTACAAAATTTATCTTATCCTGATTAATCAGCAAACTGGGATATGGAGTCTATGTGAAATTTTAAAACATCAAAATTTTAGGATCCTTAAACAAGAAGTTACCACTTAGTAGAAAATTCCTTTTCTTTTCATTTATGGCTCAGTATGCATCTTTCCACATCCTTGGCTAATTACAATAATCTCCATAGATAACTTGGCACAGAAAAATTGGCACAGAGAATAATCTTACTAGGAGATAATCTCACTGTGGCATCATTAGGTAGTTGGAAAATAACATTAAGATATGGTTTTGTCGGAGGTTTCCTTTCTGGAAATAGTCATGCTAACCTATGGAAAAACAGAAAGAAAAAAAAAAGTATTACCAGAATGATTCTTCCAAACTTTTCCTGCATTGTC
>NW_016820089.1:0-14869 GCF_001698545.2 Rhinopithecus bieti
GAAAAAACTGAAATTGTTTTTCCTCTGCTCTCACACCACAACAATAATCAACACAGAAGACTTCAGCGACCAAATGTGTGAAGGGGTTCTCCCCACCAACGAGCAAGTAATTAACCTGCAGCAGACACCAGCTGGGTGTCCTTAATTAATTTCCAACACTATCTACTTGGAGTTAGCATCAGATCCCACAAGGTGGGGGCTGAGTCCCCAAGACTACCTCTCACTTCCAATGCCAATTGCAAGCCCCAGGTTATTTTTCTTATGCTTCTTAGTGACCAGCTATAAAAATTCACAACCATTTCCTGGTATATGATTACCTTTGCTAGAGTAGCTCACAAACTTCAGGGAAACACTTACTCTCATTTACTAGCTTATTACAAAGGATATTTTAAAGGATATAAATAAATAGCCAGATGAGGAGATACATATGGCAAAGTCTGGAAGTGTCCCAAGCACAGGAGCTTCTGTCCCTGTGTAGCTGGGGTGTGCAGTCCTCCCAGCACATGTTTGAGTTCTTGCTCACCTTTCTGTAAGCCTCCATATGTTCAGCTATCCAGGAGCTCTCTGAAGCTAGTCCTTTTGAGTATTTATGGAAGCTTTATTACATATGGATAATTGATTAAACTATTGGCCACTGGCAATCAACTTAACCTTCAACTCCACTTTCCTCTCCAGTGGTTGGTGGCGGGGGTAAAAGTTCCAATCCTTTAATTCTGCTTTGGTCTTTCCTGTGGTCAGCCCCATCCTGGAGCAGCTAGGGCCTGCCAGTCATCAGTCAACTCATTAGCATACCAAAAGACATCACTTTGGAGTTTCTAAAGATTTCAGAAGTTGTATGCCAGGAAAGAGGTTTGAACACCAAATATGTATTTTACAATATTACAGACAGAAAATTATATTATCCTTCATCTGAAATTAAAAAAGAATTCCAACATTTTTGAATGAATTGTTGAGATTGGGTTAAGGAATCTAGTCCTCCAAACAAGTCAGACTAAGTTCGGTCTAACCATAACTAAAAACAAAACGAAATCTAAACTTGGAGATTATTCCACCTATGAGCTTTTATTTGTGATATTTGATCTGAAACTTGATATCCCATCAATATGCAAATAATGGGGAACTTGAAGATTGGCCAATGGCAATGTAGGCAGTTTGTGTGTAATACCTGGAATTCACCAAAAATGTTTTATTTTATTGATAAGTCACACAGGTTCCCCAGTATGTACCTGGCATAAAGTAGGAGCTAAATAAATCTTTGCAAGAGGAAAGGGCACACAAAAAGAAGACAGGAAGGAAGGAAAAGGAGGAAGGAGGGGAGAAAGACCATATTTTAAGCTTTAGCTGAATTTATACCCCTAATGACAAAAAATAAAATGTGTTTGATGAAAATGTTTAATAAGTAAAAGACATTGACATTTCATCTCTTACTTCATACCTTCCAACCCTCTCCCCAGTAAGCCATTGATTAGTGAGTTAAAATATGCATTTACAATAATTTCAAAAGTTAATAATTATGAAAAGTATAAATTGAGATGACTGTTTAAAATAGATTTCTTTCTCTCTCTCCCTCCCTCAGAAAACTCTGGGTGAGGAAGGAAGAAACATGGTTAGACTACATTGATGCCATTTCCTCATCTAAGTATTTGACTTAAGAAATAGAAACTGGCCATGATTATTGAGTAGGCATGGCAGTTCAGCTGAAGGATGATCAATGGACTTCAACTCAGATGCAGAGCTTGATTGACAGAAGGTAATTATCATTCAAGCTAATGGGGAACTTGAATTGGGCTCAATGGTGTTAGAATGTGAGGAAAAGGTAAGTCTTCCTAAATGAGAAAAAAAAAAAATCTCTTTGGTGAGTTCATCCTTTTAGCCTGAGTCTCTCTGATAGTTGACAGTATAAAAGCTCGCACCTTCAAATAATTTTTTTCAGTTTAGATTATTATCAATGTTCTTTGTTGCTATTATTTAGTATATTTTCACAGAAAGAGGCTAGAAATTGCCTTCTTTCCTGTAGGTGAGAGTAACTGAGCATTATAAAGGTTTTCTGCCAAAAGCATGGAGCCTCCTCAGATAAGTAATCTCATCCTTCACCTATGATAAATAAACTATAAAAATCATGAAAAAAGAAACAGTTAGAATGTGCGAAATGCACAGACAATGTTGTAGAAATCTCATTTGTAAGACCATGAGTCTTCCCCATTGTTTCGCCACAATGCTGAATCTTCTCTATTTATATTTCTGTTTGGGGATTTTTTTCTTTCCTAAGCTGAAGTGTTTTGTGCATGAGACTGAAAAGCTGCCAGGACTGGTCCATCTGGCTGGCCAAATGGATTGTGCTCACTAGAGCAATGCTACACGTATACCAGCAGAAAGTTTCATTTCTGGGCAGTCTAACACCCCACCTCCTTTTTCAGTGTAATAGAGACCACATTTCTGTTTTCCAGAAACTTCTCCAATTGGCCTGATTGTTGTCACCTTGTCTTGTCTCCCATAATCTTGATCTCAGTCTCTAGAGAGTTGAAGAGTGCAAATTCTCCTTTCTATCAAGTCCAAAGCAGTGAAATGAGTCTGATGAAAAGGGTTATGGCAAGTGAAAAATTACTATGTTATATTTGATTACATTTGTCTGACCTTGAACAATCTTAGGAACCAGAGTAGTCATTTCAGTTAAGTAATTTAGTTTAAATTGCTTAATTAAGAAATAAAATTTCATGGAATTCTCTAGATTAATTTGCACTTACACTTAAGAGCATCAACATTTATAATCAATTTAAAGAGGAAATAGGCCTAGAGTATTTTATAGTTTGCAGTGAAATCTAATTGGATTCGTTTGGGTTGAAATAGGAAATATAGAGAGATCTGATATATTTTTAATTTCCCAAATCTTAAGAATAATAATGGGCATTTAATCTTAGTGAGACTCTGAGTTTTAGACTTGAAACTGCGGAAATTATGGATTTTGGAGATAAGTGGCTGATTCCCCCTGTGTTCTTACCTTTCAGGGAAGGTATTCACCAGTCTAGATTGCAGCAGGAACCCACAGGCTGTGTTGGCTTCTGCATCAGCAGAACAGGGAGGGTGCCTGGATTCACCAGGGCCTGCTTTTCTCAACCTCTGCAAATGTTCTCTATCCAAACCTTTCCTTCTCCTCTTTCTCCAGAAGATTTAAATGAGAATGTCAAGATAAGATATGAGTATTTAAGAAGATTCTGTCTGACTTGCAGGATAGTGATTTGAGAGGGAACAGACTGAGAGACAGTGGGGCATTTTTGAGGCCATGTATCTGTCCTAGTCAGAGATCCTAAGATCCTCAAGTAAGACAGTAGTAGTAAAAATGGAGAAGAGATATTCTAGAGGTCATATCGAAAAGCTTGGTGATATATTGGGGTAAGTCGGGAAAAAATAGTATGAGGGAGAAAGAAAAAGCAAGGATGGCTGGCAAGTTTCTGTCTTGGGTGACAGCTAGTCTCCCAAGCATCTGTATATTCAAGCTTGGCAGAAGCTGGGTTTATGTCTGTAGTACCATCCTTTTATTTTCCAGTGTGTATCAGTTTGGTGGACAAATTTATATGGTCGCTCTAGTAAAAGAATGAATGGCAATCACAATCACATTGGGAACTTCAGGGAAGATATGAGCTGAAAGGAGGTTTTAGACTCATTACAACTGAAATGCCTATTTTACAATTGTATTTATTCACTCACTTCCTTTAAACTGTTGTTCAAACATTCCCTTTTCATTGAGCTTCCCCTGACTATCTAATTTAATCCCTCAACTTCCCCCTTGACCCATCTTTAATCCTCCTTTTTTTGCTCTACTTTTTCTTGCCTCATAGCACTTTACACCTTCTGTCATGCTGTATAATTCACTTATTCAGGATGTTTATTGACCACTGCTTGACCTCTGCTAGAATGGAAGCTCCCTATGGACAAGGATCTTGGTCTCTTCTGTTTAATGGTGTATCCCAAGCACTTAAAGCAGTGCCTTCTATTTAGCAGGTGATCAGTGAATAATTTTGGAAAGAATGGATGAGTGAATGAATTTACAAGTACAGATTGCATGCCTACTGTGTCCCAGGATGTTCAGCACAAAGTGAATCATATAATTTTAGGAACAAGAGAGGGTCTATGCTAGAGTTATGAGTGTGTGTCTGTAGCAAGTAGATCATGTTTGAAGCTGTGGCGTGATTAATATGCCCTGCCATAGGGAAATCATTTTAAGTGAGATAAGAACAGGGCTTGGGATTGAGCACAGAAATTAACAACAGTTAGGGGAAGGTGTGAGAAGAGAAATTTGGATGGAAAATGAGTAGGAGTGGCCAAGAAAATAAGCAGAACCAGGAAAGGGTAGTGTCGCAGAAACTGAGGGCGATTAAAAGTTTTTTTAATAAGGGAGTGGTCAAGAGTATGAAGTAAAATGCATTATTCAAGTAAAGCCTGAATAACTGTTATCAATTTTGTTGACAAGATGGTTGCTATCAGCTGAACTGTGCCCCTTCCACCAAATTCATATGTTGAAGCCTCAGTTCCCAGTACGACTGTATTTGGAAATAGGATCTTTAAAGAGGCGATGAAAGTTAAACGAGATCATAAGGATGGGGCCCTGATCCAGTAGGACTGGTGTTCTCATAAGAAGAGAGAAAGGCATTGGGGTGCACTCATATAGGTGAGAGACCATGTGAGGACGCAGCAAGATGGTGGCCACCTGCTCACCAAGGAGAGTGGTCTCAGGAGAAACCAAACTGATAGCTGCCTTGACCCTGGACTTCCAGCCTCCAGAACTGTGAGAAATATATTCCTATTGTTTGAGCTCCCCAGTCTGTGGTATATTGTTCTGGAAGTCTTAGCAGACTAATAAAATTGTCATTATCAGAATGTTGTTATTGAAATCACAGAATTTGTCAACAATATCTGAAGCTGTTACCATATAGCAGTAGGGTAAGGAGTCAAAGGAGGGGTGAGGATAATCCCCTTTTATGGAATGGTAGTTATAGGGGAGGAGAGAAATGACCCAGGAACCAGAGACTGTGTGGGAACCTCAGGAAAGAGCCATAAAAAGTGGTTGCCATAAATTTCCAAGAGACAAGTTGATCATCTCCACACTATAATTTTACAATATTGTGCATAGTGATTAGGGGATATTTATTTGTTTTGTAACCAAAGGAAATTCTTGGTAGTTTTAAATTTGAGACAAGTAGGAGACTATTACGACTATATTAACAATGAAGCTAACACTCTTTTGGCATGATTTCTGGGTCACTGAAGCAGCCTAGACCTGTGGAGCTAAAAGCTGTCCTAGGTGGTGTTTCAAAAAAAAACAACAAAAAACAAACCAAAAAAAAAAAAAAAAAAAAAAACCTTAATAGTATTTAAGACTACTACCCCCTTAATTCTTTCACATTGCTGAGTTTGAAGACTGCCATATGAATATAAAAGCATAGCCCAACTAAGGATACTGTCTTTTACTTAGAAATTGATATGTTAGACACTGCTAGAGTATCACTGGAAATGGAAAGAGAGAAAATTAAATTTACCAAAATTTCTCTTAGAATGAGTATTATTTGTAGTTAAAAGGAATAATGTTATAGTCTGCTTCTGGGTTAGGATGGAGAAGCCATGGAGAACATAGCTGAGTAACAGCAGATGATCACTAGACCAACTTCTTTAGAAAGTGGAAGTTAAATGCAAGGATTTATTTAAATAAGCACATGTCCAAACTTTACTATTGTCTTCAGCATTCTTTTTTTCTTCTTTTCTCCCCTCAAATGTCTTCATTTCTTCTCTAAAAAAACAAGGAGCAAATACTTTTAAAATATGGGTTTAATGATGTGCCAGGTATGAGCATCTCTGGACTGGCCACATTATTATCTCTATCACCACCTCAAATCTTACCTTACTGAAGGGTATTGATTGCTCCGGAAGGGTCCTTTAACCCCATCCAGGATTTTGTCTTCTATACTAATTGTGGTGGACATATTCTAAGGTGAACTCCACCCTCATACCCCCTGCCTCCTGGCATGAGTGGGACCTGGGACTTGCTTCTAACCAATAGAATATGGAATATTAATGGATATTACTCCATGATTACTTACTATCAGACTTACTCTAGAGATGCACCTTGCTAATTTCCCTTTTTGGAAATATCCGTAAGTTGAGGAACTGCAGGCAGCCTAAGATATCAGTTTGTTACCGTAGTACTAAAATCAGTAGGAGAAAGAATGAAAATTCCAATGTGTAAGCCAGATAAATTCATGTCTTTTGAAGGCAATTTTAGTATAGATTGATCACCTTACAAAAAGAAAGATACCAGTTGATAAACTCAAAACAGAATACACATATACACACTGATTAATCCCATTTCAACTCTATTATCCTTCACCTGTAATAAAGGATCGAGAGAGTACTTGTATATGCACAGTTTTTAAAATGATGCCATTTTGGGTACAGCTGCATTTGTTTCTTTTGTAGGAAGTTAATTTTTCTAATGGCAGTCAAGGAAATCTTCACAAAATTACTCTCATTTTTTAAAGCTTTTTTTGAAACTTTCACAAATTAGGGCAGAGTGTGAAAACCCTGCCATTTTTCTGAGTAAGAGATGAAATGTCTAATACAAATCAAGTATGGGTGTGGAAAAGAGAACTTTCAGAAAACTCCCCAAATGCAAAAAGACATGATTCCTTTACCCTGTATTTGCTAAATAAAGCCCTCTAAGAGCATTAACTTTTCTTCAATTACTGCTTTCTAGGAAAATACAGAGTTGAATGTAGTTTACAGTCAAGGAAGATTGGAGACACTGACTTAAAAATATGTCTGCAAGAATGATTACATAGTTAACAGTAATAACTTATGTTTGTATGTTGTTTCACAAGGGCATTAATGGTTTTGTGAAATTCAAGGCTGAGACTACATCTGACATTTGGAGAAAGGGAGAGAGAGAAGGAGATAGAGTGAGTAAGCGAGGGAAATAGAGAAAGCCAAGACAAAAGTGGAGATTTTATACTGTCTACTTTAAGGCATTACCATCATCCTACCTCACTTTATTAGCATCTGTGCATATGTGGACACCGGACTTTTATCCGTCTACCACTCATTCACGGACACCAAAGAGAGGGAGGAGATTCATCAACTTGTCCAGAAAATCCTGATTCTTTACATCAGTCCTCCTTCCCAAAGTGTAAGCACTGAGTTCTGAATCTTTGAGCACTAGAACTGATTCTTTGAGAAAGAAATTAGGGCCCAAAGAGGTTGCATACCTTGTCCAATAAGAATAACAGTAGCACATAAAAGAAGGTGCTCACCATTTATTGAGGTCTTACTTTGTATTGGCCACTTCATATACATCACTGTTAATGCTTTCAGGAAGCCTTATATATAAGAGGAAAGTGAGACTCAAACTTTAAGATACTTGCTTATTAACACAACTAATAAATAACATATGGGGGATTTAAATCAAGGTCTGTTTAATTCAATAGCCCATGCCCCTTTCATCAACTAGGCACTACTTAAGAATCCAGAACTCTTTATTCCCAGCTATGGCTTCTATTTTAGCAATGAGTCCGACCCAGGTTCTAAGTCCAAGTCAGTCTTGTGAGGATTTACCCAGAGATTGTTTTTCTCATGCAAATCGCTAGAAGTTGAGCTCGTGAGAAGGTAGAAGGGTAGCTATTGGGAAAGGGTCCTTGTGTGTAGGGTGTATGTGTGTTGCACTCAGGCAGGAGCACACATGGCTCTGCTATAAGAAGTGCAGCAAATGGTGGATATTCTCTCTAACATTTATGCACAGAGCTATGTTTTTATTTTTATTTTTTGCCATTTATTTGAAGTATAGCTTTTCATTGCCTCCACATGAAGGTTTTTAACAACATGCATCTTCAGATACCTGTTTGAAAGTCCATGGTGACTCAGCCAGTGTAAGCCATTTCAATTCTGGTTAGATCATCATTCCTAAGACCATCGGTTTGATATCATGGGCCCTAAGTCTCCTTGCTGTTTCCTTTAGGAAAGGCAGTGGAAATTTATAGGCACTGAAGGACCCTGTCAAAGGCACCAGGCTTTGGATGGAGCCCTGAATGCAATGTGGCACAGTGAGTATTTACACACCAAATGGAAGGCTTTTCAAGAACAGTAGGTGCAGACAGACACAATAGTCTCTTAGTCATGCTTTAATGAGCCAGGGTTCTTGGCTGAATGGATGCTCAGTAACAGGATGTATGTGCAATGAGAAAACAAGCAGAGGATGCTTGGGATTGCTTGGGCAGATGTCTCCAAAGGGAGGGAAACATGACTCATGACACTTGAGCCTTGAGCTAAATCGACACCACTGCCATCACCCTTGGAATGCAATTTGTGGGCAGAGATCTAGGCTGTTTATAAAAATGATGTGAACAGCAGCTTCAGCCTCAGGAGGCTTCATAGGAATAGATAAAGAAGAGGATTATAGAAACTAAAGCTTTTGTTTAAAGAGAGATTACAAAGCATTTATTTCGGATCAAGTCAGCCTGAAGCTTAACAGCTAAAACTTGCCCTTTTTTCTGCTCTGTGATGAGTTTTGCTCTTAAACTGAGTGCTCAAATGGTAAGATGAAGATGAGGCTTTATTTGGAATGACCTCAAATGAGGCCATTGGTTTTTCACTCTTTTGTTAATATGAATTCAGGAAACATGAAGATTAGTAAAGATTCTAATCAATTGCCCAGTATCAGTTTTTCTAGTAACAAGGGCAAATGTGCTTTTTAAGTACTTGAAGGTGAAAAGGAAATCATACAGCAAGAAAGGGGATGCAACAAGCTTAATACCTGCAGAGCTTTTCATAAATTGTGGTTTCTGTGTTGGAAATTGTTCAAAGTAAAGACTGCCCATGTTGGGAAGGTTTAAAAAAAAGGTTTTAAAACACTCAATCTCTACCCCTTCTGAGACTGAATTGAATTGACTGCATGGCTGATCCAGTGACTGAAAAAACCTACACATTCAGGGGGGTGACTTTTACAAAATGAATTGACAGTGTGGCTGGCAAGATGGCAGAACAGGAACAGCTCCAGTCTGCAGCTCCCAGAGAGATCAATGCAGAAGGCAGGTGACTTCTGCATTTCCAACTGAAGTACCCGGATCATCTCACTGGGACTGGTTAGACAGTGGGTGCAGCCCACGGAGGGTGAGCCAAAGCAGGGTGGGGCATCACTTCACCCAGGGAAGTGCAAGGGGTTGGGCACTCCCTGCCTTAGCCAAGGGAAGCCCTGAGGGACTGTGCCGTGAGGAATGGTGTACTGTGGCCCAGATGCTACACATTTCCCATGGTCTTCACAACCCACAGACCAGGAGATTCCCTCGGGTGCCTACACCACCGCCCTGGGTTTCAAGCACAAAACCGGGTGGCCATTTGGGCAGACACCCAATTAGCTGCAGGACGTTTTTCTCATACCCTGGTGGCACCTGGAATGGCAGCTAGACAGAACAATTCACTCCCTGAAAAGGGAGCTGAAATCAGCAAGCCAAGTGGTCTTGCTCAGTGGATCCCACCCCCATAGAGCCCAGCAAGCTAAGATCCACTGGCTTGGAATTGTTGCTGCCAGCAGACAGTCTGATGTCTATCTGGGACCATTGAACTTGTTGTGGGGAGGGGCATCTGCCATTACTGAGGCTTGAGTAGGCAGTTTTCCACTCACAGTGTAAACAAAGCCACTAGGAAGTCTGGACTGGGTGGAGGCCACCACAGCACCACAAAGTTGCTATAGCCAGACTGCCTCTCTAGATTCCTCCTCTCTGGGCAGGGCATCTCTGAAAGAAAGGCAGCAGCCCCAGTCAGGAGCTTAGAGATAAAACACCCATCTCCCTGAGACAGGGCACCTGGGGGAAGAGGCGGCCATGGGCGCAGTTTCAGCAGACTTACAAGTTCCTGCCTACCAGCTCTGAAGAGAGCAGAGGATCTCCCAGCACAGCACTCAAGCTTTGCTAAGGGATAGACTGCCTCCTCAAGTGGGCCCCTGACCCCCATGCCGCCTGACTGGGAGACACCTCCCAGCAGAGGTCAAGACATACCTCATACAGGAGAGGTCTGGTTGGCATCTGGCGGGTGCCCCTCTGGGACGAAGCTTCCAGAAAAGGAACAGGCAGCAATCTTTGCTGTTCTGCAGCCTCTGCTGGTGACACCCAGGCAAATAGGGTCTGGAGTTGACCTCCAGAAAAATTTCAGCAGACCTGCAGCAGAGGGGCCTGTTAGGAGGGAAACTAGCAAATGGAAAGGAAGAGCATCAACATCAACCAAAATGATGCCCATACCAAAACCTTATTCGAAGGTCACCAAAATCAAAGACCAAAGGTAGATAAATCCAAGAAGACGAGGTAAAAAAACAGCGTCAAAAGGCTGAAAATTCCAAAAACCAGGACACCTATTCTCCTCCAAAGGATCACAACTCCTTGCCAGCAGGAGAACACAACTGGACGGCGAGTGAGTTTGACGAATTGACAGAAGTAGGCTTCAGAAAGTGGGTAATAACAAACTACTCCAAGCAAAAGGAACATGTTCTAACCCAATGTAAAGAAGCTAAGAACCTTGAAAAAAGGTTAGAAGAATTGCTAACTAGTATAACCACTTTAGAGAAGAACATAGATGACCTGATGGAGCTAAAAAACACAGCATAAAAACTTCGTAAAGCACAAACGAGTATCAGTAGTTGAATCAATCAAGTGGAAGAAAGGATATCAAAGATTGAAGATCAACTTAATGAAATAAAGCATGCAGACAAGAGAAAAAAGAATGAAAAGGAATGAACAAAGCCTCCAAGAAACTTGGGACTGTGTGAAAAGACCAAACCTACGTTTAGTTGGTGTACCTAAAAGTCACAGGGAGAATGGAACCAAGTTGGAAAACACTCTTCAGGATATTATCCAGGAGAACTTCCCCAACTTAGCAAGACAGGCCAAGATTGAAATTCAGGAAATACAGAGAACACCACAGAGATACTCCTTGAGAAGAGCAACCCCAAGACACATAATTGTCAGATTCACCAAGGTTGAAATGAATGAAAAAATATTAAGGGCAGCCAGAAAGAAAGGTCGGGCTACCTACAAAGGGAAACCCATCAGACTAACAGAGGATCTCTCAGCAGAAACCCTACAAGCCAGAAAAGAGTGGGTGCCAATATTCAACATTCTTAAAGAAAAGAATTTTCAACCAATATTCAACATTCTTAAAGAAAAGAATTTTCAACTAATATTCAACATTCTTAAGAATTTTCAACCCGGAATTCCATATCCAGTCAAATTTAGCTTCATAAGCTAAGGGGAAAAGAAATCCTTTATAGACAAGCAAATGCTGAGGGATTTTGTCACCACCAGTCCTGCCTTACAAGAGCTCCTGAAGGAAGCGCTAAATATGNCATAATGGTAAAGGGATTAACACAACAGGAAGAGCTAACTATCCTGAATATATATGTGCCCAATACAGGAGCACCCAGATTCATAAAGAAAATTATTAGAGACCTACAAAGAGACTTAGACTTCCACAAAATAATAGTGGGAGACTTTAACACTCCACTGGTCACAGGGAGGACAACATCACACACTGGGGCCTGTAGGGGGTAGGGGAATAGGGAAGGTATAGCATTAGGAGAAATACCTAATGTAGATGACGGGTTGATAGGTGCAGCAAACCACCATGGCACGTGTATACCTATGTAACAAACCTGCACATTCTGCACATGTACCCCAAAACATAAAGTATAATTTAAAAAAAATGAATTGACCAAAACCCAGACAATTTGTCAACTATTTGTAGACTTGGTCTCTGCTCAATGATCTTTTCTATATCAGAGAGAATTTTTGCTTCATTGAATCTTTCCCTTTCTTTGGGAATTAAAATCTGAAGAAAAATGATACAATTTCAAAGGTTATGCAAAGTTAGATGTATGGTTGATCATTCGTTAATACAACAGAGAGGCATGGAACACGTACTAGATGCTAGGTTCTGTTCAGAGCACTAGAAATCCAGAGCCAACAAGACAACTCCTTATATTTAAATTACTGTAGGGAAGACAAAAACTGAATAGTTAGGCAAAGAAGGATATGCAAAAATATACTTTGGGGCTGGGTATTGTGGCTTATGCCTGTAATCCCAGGACTTTGTGAGGCCAAGGTGGGCAGATCACTTGAGGTCAGAGGTTTAAGGGCAGCCTGGCCAACATGGCAAAACTCCATCTCTAATAAAAATACAAAAATTGGCTGGGTGTGGTGGCACACACCTGTAATCCTAGCTACTTAGGAGGCTGAGGGATGAGAATCACTTGAACCCAGGAGATGGAGTTGCAGTGAGTCGAGATTGCACCACTGCACTCAAGCTTGGGCAACAGAGTGAAACTCTGTCTCAAAAAAAAAACCCAAAATATACTTTCATATTATTATGTTACCAAGAAATTAAAGGAGGTGCAGTGTAGGAAGTGGTAAGACTACTTTAGATGTCAGGAGAGGTTCTGAGAGGCACCTGAGGAGGTGATATTTGAGCAGAGACCTGAAGGTATGAAAGAGCAAGCTGTATAAAGTTCTGACAAAGTAGTATTCAAAAGGGAGAGGATGGCAGGTGTAAGGGTCTGGGAGCAGAAAATGAGCTCATGGTATTGCAAAAACTTTAAGGAGCTAGTGTGGTTGAAGTGGAGGGGGTGAGGATTAGCAAAGCAGGAGTTAGGTTGGAGAGCCACAGAGACCAAGGGAGCCCATGGCAATGAGCTGGGCTGTCCTCTGCCATGCAATGAGAAGCTGTGGTAGAGTGTTGCAGGAGAAGGGATAGAACCCAGCTCTATCTGGTGACTGTGCGGAGAATAGACTATCAAATGGCAAGAGTAGAAGCAACACAGTCAGTTTTGAGATAATATCTAAAGTCTGTGAAGGAGATGGTATCTCAGAGAACTGTGATATTTGAAAAAGTAAACAAAAGTAATGGGACTTGGATATATTTTGAGAGTAAACCCAATAGGGCTTTCTGGCGGCGTGGATGTGGGACTGTTGAGGTGAGAGAAAGATTTGAGATTATGGGATGAATCATTTCAATTTCTAGGCATCTAGAATGGAGCAACGTACTACCTTCCTTTAAGCACAGGCTGTGATTGAGCTTCAGCAAGTAGAAGAATGTTGGTGGCTGAGATAAAGAAGACAGTGAGGTAGGGGACATTTTGGGGATTTGAGGTGGAAAAAAAATGTGGATATGAACAAGTGAGATTTCAAGCACCTGTGAACTATTGCTAGTACTAGTAACAGTAAGTTAGAGATGAGTCTGGAGTCTGGAAGAGGTCTGGATGGGGCATACAAATTGGGACATTATCAACATGTAGATTCTATATAAGATCACGGAAGTGGCAGATTGCTGAGGGATGCAGAGAGAGAACAGGGTGAAGGACCAAGAATGGGGACAGGACAACATTCAAAGGAGGATATAGAAAAAGAAACCAGCAAACAGAACTGAAGATGAGCCATCTGTGAAAAAAATAAACTTCACAGAGAATAAAGTAAAGAGAGTATTCTGAGCTTTCTGAATGTTTGAGTAATACAAGGACATAGAACTGACTGATGAATTTATGGCAATAAAAGCATTGGTAACACTGATAAGAGTGATGAGTGAGGATAAAAGCCTGATTATAGAGTTAAAAGAAAATGGAAGGTGAGGAAGTGAAGAGTGACTATAGAAAATTCACTCATTGCTTTTTTTTCTAAACATAGCAGAAAAAAATGAAGATAGCTAGAAGGAGATGTAGGATGAAGATTTTTTTTCACAACGTGTTTACAAGCTTCAGTGGTCAGGATAGGCTAAATTATGCTGCAGTAACAAATCGGACCCTAAATCTCAGTGATCTACAACAAAGGTTTATTTTTCACTTGCGCTGTATGTTCAAGGAGAGTTGGCTGAAGGCTTTGCTCCCTAGTTTCTCAGGGTCACAGTCTTATGGAGGCTCTGTTGTTTTATACCTGTTGTATATCTGCTCCATATCTCAAATATGGAGCCACCTCATTGCTGCAGCAGAAGATAAACACTAGAAAAGGATGAGTGGGGTTTTCACTGTCAGCCTGCAAGTGATGCACATCTGATTGGTCAAAACTAATCACATGACCTGCCTAACTGCAAAGGCCCATGGTAAATGTAGGATAGCAAAGGAAATCTTTTGTGGCATCACAGCCTCTACTACATAAGTTGATGGGGATTATCCAATAGAAAGTATAAATTTGATGTAAGAGCCAAATTCCAGAGCAGGCAAGAGGAAATGGAAATCAGTACACTTTGGAGGAACAGTTTCCAGCAGCCTTAACTGAATAAAGATGTTTTACCCTACCCACTGTGTCAGGAAACAGAATGGGGTAAATGGACAGAAATTCATGGAACCTGGGAGATGAAAAGATGAATGTGTCCTTTTCTGAATTATTTATTTTCTCAGGGAAATAAAACTGAGGTCATCAATTAAGAATGAAGAAAAGGGAATGATTCTTGTAGGTTCTAAGAGAAAGTATGTGTGTAAATATTGGTCTCTAACAGTGGAGAACCAAGTTTACTAGAAACATGAGAGAAGATGGCAGAGGCAGTATAGTGGGCTGGTTACTAGTCATGGACTGTGGAGTCAGACTGTGATCCAGTCTGGCTGGTTCACTTATGATTATGGCCTCAAGTAACATACTTACCAGCTAAGTGCCTTAGTTTTCTGATCTGTAAAACTGAGATAATAATAGTGGTTATGCCACAGAGTTGCTTGGGAGTTCAAAACAGAGCCTGGCACTTTGAAGTGTCAGCTGGTATTATGAGGATAGCCTAACAATGGGACAATTTCACATTTACAGTCCTAGAGATGAAATGATACCAGTTAATACAGCTGTGTGTTTTCCTCCCAGCCATGTTC
>NW_016820089.1:18513-20933 GCF_001698545.2 Rhinopithecus bieti
CCCCACACGCACCCCCTGCTATCACAATGGTCTTTCATGCGTAAACATTAAGTTCTCATTGTGATAGACAACAGAGGTTCCAGGGTTTGTTAGAGCACCTCAGCCTACTACA
This sequence comes from Rhinopithecus bieti, assembly GCF_001698545.2. Taxonomy (NCBI): domain Eukaryota; kingdom Metazoa; phylum Chordata; class Mammalia; order Primates; family Cercopithecidae; genus Rhinopithecus; species Rhinopithecus bieti. The sequence continues at coordinate 18,626 of NW_016820089.1, forward strand.
ATTTTTCTCTAGGTGTTGGTGCAGAGATGAACAGCTATTAGCCTTAGGGAACTTCAGTTTGATAAACAAATGCAGTTGATCCTTGAACAATGAGAGGCTTTGTGGTGCTGACTCCCTGCACAGTCAAAAATCTGAGTATAACTCTTGACTCCCCAAAAACTTAACTAGCAGCAGCCTAATGTTGGCCAGAACCTTTACCGATAACATAAACAGTCAGTTAATATATAATTTGTATGCTATCTGTAGTATATACTATATTCTTACAATAACGTATGCTAGAAAAAAGATAGTTTTATTAAGAAAATTGCAAGGAAGATAAAATATTTTACTATTTATTAAGTGGAAGTAGATCTTCATAAAGATCTTCATCCTCATCATCTTCATGTTGAGTGGACTGAGGAGGGAAAGAGGAGGGATTGGTCTTGCTGATTCAGGGGTAGCAGAGGTAGAAGTGATCGAGGAGGTAGAAGGTGAGGCAGAAAAGGCAGGAACACTGAGTGTACATTCTATTGAAAAAAAATCCACATATAAGTGACCTGTGCTGTCCAAATCTGTGCTGTTCAAGGATAAACTGTAACTCTAACACAGTTATAAATGTTATAAAGCTACAAATGGAGTTGTATGGCAAATGATGGAGGCAGAACAATTCTGTCTTATAAACTTATAGAATACTTCATTGAGAGGATAATATTTTTATGTGGATCCTGAAAGATCAAATCAAATTGATGGGCCTTTCAAGTTATAGAAACACTATGAACAAATGCATGGAATAATAAAGAGCATGGTGCACTTTCTCCTGGAGATTTGTGAAGTTCTAGGTAGCTGCAGTGCAGCTCTCAGAGCATGGTAACAGAGAAGCCCAATAAAATAGACTGGTAGTTGAAATTGAATATGCTATTAAAAGGGATTAGAACTTGGTCTTATGATCAATGGGGAGTCATCTCTTATGAACTGTAGGGAGAAGAAATTAGAAGCTGGAAAATCGTTTGAAGGTAGTACAATTATCCAGGTGAAAAATAATGAATATCAGAACTAAGACACCGTAAATAGGAATTAAGAGGTGGTAGAATCTTAAAATTAGTACTGTTGTGGATGCAAAAAGAATAACATTTAGACTATTCCTTTTGTTGAATATCTCCCACTATTAAAAAAGTATGACATAAATCACGTTCGAATGAATCTTTGGTATTTGCAGGTCTCATTCTAGAATCCATGTTTCCAACTTCTCAAAACATCTAGAAGCCTTGTCTGTACGCAAAATGTGCTTATCAATAACATTTTATCAGTGAAAAAGCTGAGCTTTGATTCTGGAATTATTAATTTTTTACATGCCTTTCCCCAATTTATTGTTTCTTTATCTACACGGAAGACAAATAGTTTAATTCCACAAGCAGTTATTCAGCCACTATTATGTTTTCATACAGCAATAAATGCTAACGATAAAGAGGAGTATGATCTTTTATCTCAGTCTTTATGAAATTCCTGGCCTAGTAAATGTAGAGAAAAGTAGGTCAAGAAGGACAAGATCGCAGCACCAAATGGCTACAATGCAGTCTAAAGGAACTGTCAAAATCAGGTGGTATGAGGGTTCAAAGTGCTAAGAGGGTTCAAAAGAGTGATGTTAAAGGATTAGGCATGGTTGGTATTAGTCATGGTTCTGTGCAGACCACAGACAACGTGGTATAGGTTTTCGTGATGAAGACAGTGATAATGAGATGACTGTGATAATGATGATGATGATGACGATGGTGATGGAAAAGGAGAACAAGTTCTTTTTAGTATTTACAGTTTTATCAGCTACTGCTGACATATGTGGGCACATGGCCAGGCAGGCCATTCATCCACATTCATGCCTAGTTTCCTGCATTAATGACTCAAACCACTGATTGACCAGGGCAGGAGATACCCAGAAGCTTAGCAAAATGAATGAATGAGTAATTTATTTACTTTTGCTCCTGAAAATATATGTACAAACAGAATCACAAGTGGAGGAGAAAAGAGTAGACCATTGTATAAGGAGGGAAGGTAGGGAAAAAAAGTAGAAAACAAGATTTGACTTGTTTTTAGATTAAACAGGGCTGATTCCAGACACATCGTAAATTTCCCAAAGGGGGAAAATTTTGGCAGAAAATCAGAATCACGGTTTTAGAACTGAACATTATTCTTCTAACTGTAACAAAAAAACTCTAAATTTTTCAGCTGGAAAATGAATTTTGGAAATAATATAATAGATGCATTCATTTATTCTCTAAGCACATACTGATAGTCTCTTATAGACCAGATCCCATGCTAGGTATTGGTAGAAAAA
>NW_016820089.1:21964-29723 GCF_001698545.2 Rhinopithecus bieti
TTATTTTTATGTGGGTAACACAAAGACGAAACCAACTCTGACTTCTATAGAGAAAGAAGGCCACAATGGAGATGACAACAGTGTGAAACTATTATTGGTGCAATAAGTGGAAAATAAAGCATCATGGTGTTGAGGGTGGAAGGTGGTGGTGGGGAATTCATTTGTTGGGAGCATTCGTATTTCATTTTGACCTGGAGGTTAAGTAGAACTTCAACAGTGAGAGAAGTAAAGGAAAAAACAAAGATAATAATAATGGTGAATATTTTCTGCATAATTACTTGATAATATTACTGATTTTTTATTTTAGGGAGGAAATCTTGACCAATATATCATATCTGTGACATTGCACAGCCAGAACTTGAAAGCATATTTGGCATCAAGGCCTGAATTTATAAAACTGAGAGGGACAAATAGAATAATATATTTGGGCAAAGCCTGTAGTGTCCAGTGTGGTTGTGGCATCTGGAGAGGGAGAAAATGTAGCAGAAGACGAAGTGGTAATTTAGTCCAGATTTTAGAAGGCATTGACTATCAGACAATATCTGACACCATTTATTGAACAAGAGTCCCTGATACTGTCCTTTCCAGGAAAGGAGGGAACTTTTACTATGACACATAGTTAAATGTTAATACCACAGGTGCCCCCCAGGTAGGCTAATAGCTAGATGCATCTTCAAAATAATTTACTTTTTGGGCTGGGCATGGAGGCTCACACCTGTAATCCCAGCACTTTGAGAGGCCAAGGCAGGCAGATCACTTGGGGTCAGGAGTTGGAGACCAGCTCGGCCAACATGGTGAAACTCCACCTCTACTAAAATACAAAAATTAGCAAAGCATGTTGGCATGTGCCGATAGTCCCAGCTACTAGGGAGGCTGAGGAAGGGAAATTGCTTGAACCCAGGAGGCAGAGGTTGCATTGAGCCGAGATGGTGCCACTGCACTCCATCCTGGGTGACAAAGCAAGACTCCATCTCAAGAAAACAAACAAACAAAAAGCAAATTGCTTTTCATATATACTCAGCATTGAAAAGAGAAGCAGAGCACTGTTTGGGGAATGTTGAATAAAAGAAACTCATAGTGGAAATACTTGGACTTGCATATATTTTTTCTGAGTTCTGGCTCCAAACTTTCATGTAAAATAAAAAAGAAAAACTGTTTTATGTCTTAGTTCATTTGAACTGCTATTAAAAAAGGCCATAAACTGGGTGTCTTATGAAAAACAAAAATATTATTTTTCACAGTTCTGGAGACTGGGAAGTCCAAGATCAAGGAGACAGCAGATGCAATGTCTGGTGAGGGTTTGCTTTCTGGTTCATAGATGGCACCTTCTTGCTGTTCTCACATTGTGAAAGGGGCAAGGATGCTCTCTGGAGCCTCTTATATAAAAGCATTAAGCCCATCACCTAATCTAATCATCTCCCAAGGGCTTTACCTCCTAATATATCATACTGGTGATCAGGTTTCAGTGTATGAATTTAGGGAGAACACTAGCATTCAGACTATAGCAAAACCTGTCCATTAATTTGAAACAGAAGCACCTTATAAGATATTTTGTGGTATCAATCATTATTTAATCAAGTTTCTTAAAGAGTTTCACTCCTCCTCTAAAGTTATCATTAGTATATAGACATTTGCCATGTTTTCTGATTGACTAAGACTTTCCCAACACCACTCCAACAAAGAGCTTGAATTCAGGCATGTTACCTAGACAACATCAAGTGAATGCACTTTGCAAAATATGATAGAAGGCAAGCAGTGTGAGGAAGAAAGAATTGCACATAATCCATTTTGTTTTTGTTGCCAAGATTAGTGAAGTATCCAGCATCTGAAGTTTGCAGTGGCTGCAGAAGTTGCAAAGGTGCTTTTCTTACATCAAAGGGGCATTGTGAAGGAATCAATAGTGCTTTCAGAAGCAGTGAGTTTTTGATGCACAAGCAGTATTGGTACAAATTGTATTATCTAGTGAGTGTGCAGTTTTCTTACCAGACCAGTTTCACAGTGTGGTTTAAAGGCATTGCCCTGAACACTTAGCCTCCAATTTTCTTTTAATAATTCTATGACTTGTTAAATATATGTAATACATTCCTTTTCTGTTTAATTTTCCTAAGCTAGCTTCTGTTGCCTGGATCTGCAAATCTCATCTAATACACAATGTCCTTTCTTTTCTGAGAAACTTAATTTTCTCTACCTTATTCCATATCCAGTGATGTTTTCAATCCTCAACTGATGGTTTGGCAGCTCATATGGATGGGTGCTTCAGGCAGCTGTTGTACCAACCTGTTAGTGAATCTGGAACTAAATATTGGATGGAGCAACTCTAGGAGGGGAACCAGTGAAAGGACATGGGTCACTATGTGGCAGAAAAATGGTGGGGAGCAGTAACAGGAAGGCTTAGCTGTAGGGCTGAAAAAAATTAGGCTCAGATTCACAATTTATCTTGGACTAGCCTTGTGTACAACTGTAGTAACATTTTAATTGTCAGTTGCTCCCATCTCTAAGTTTCCACAGCATATCACAGCTTGGTTATATCACGTAATGTACTACAATTATCAGTTTATTCATCTGCCTCTACCATTAGACTGAAGCCAGAACCGTAATACTCTTGTGTGTCTGTAACTAGTACTGATTGTTGGACTTCATGAAAGACCCAACAGTTTCTCTCATCACCACCCCCCAAATTTTGAACAAATTGATAGATAAGATAAAAGATTAATAGAAAACACTGATATAGTATTTTTCTAAGCATTTTCCATTAACTCATTTAGTCTACAACAATCTTGTAAAAGTAGGTACCTGCAGTACCTACCTATTTTCTCAGCACATTGCCAAATATAAATCAACAGGAAATGTAAAATCAACACAATAATAAAATTCCAAGTAGCTGAATATAAACTTCTTTCCAGGATCAAATTCCTTGAGAGAAAATAAGGTCCATAGATTAGATCCCCTTGAAAATTCAAATTTAGATACAACAAAATTCAAAGTAATTGAAGTCTAAAATCAAGTATTATTGTCCTTGGCCATGTAAAGCCAAAGGAAGTGAAGCCCTTTTTGTATTCTACTCGGTCTTAACTCAAGAGATTTTCAATGCCTGGCTTCCTTTAGAAGCCACAGCCAGTGTTATCCATCACAGAATACAGGCCATTTCTCTGAACCTCAGGAACTGAATTAGTTCAACATCAAGTCTGTCATGTACCTCACTTTTTAATGAGTCCAAAGATATTTTAAAACACAAGAGTTTATTCCAGTACTGCTGCAAACCTTAAACATGTAGAAACAAAGGGAATTCCTACTCCTCAAGACCTCATTTCAGATAAAGAAACCCAGAATTTAGGGCTTCCAAAGACTATAACAAAGATTTGATGGTATCTGAAAAAAAGTGAGTAGATAAAGAAAATTCTAATTTCAACTCCAGATGTACCAATCAGGCCTTTCCTGTTTAAGAAGATGATTAACTGTAAATTTAAACTCAATTAGGAGATAGATCTTTTTGAACAATAGTTAACTTGGGCACTGTACATTTATCTTATCTGAGATGGAATTTCACTCAGGGATTCTGTCTCCCATTGCAGAAAGGGCTATTTGACTTCACATTGTGTCTTCTAGACATACAAATATGCAGTGGTGGTGGTCCAATCATCAAGCCTTTCTTGAAGTAACATTATTTCCCATTAAGTGCATTTAAACCTCCCTGATTTCCATGTTTCCTTTGATCCCTGTGTCCCTGCACCCTTGTCCCCTACAGAGCATGGGTTTTTCTAGAAGCATATTTGCTCACTCCCATGCCAGCAGCCATTCTTATTCCCCAGTGTCTATTATTAACAAAACTCCTTGACAGGGAACTGATGAGGCCTAAAACACCTGCCTCCTACAGGAAGTTTCTCCCTTGTCATATCTGACTTTCAGTTGAACCAATATCTGGAAACAGAAATGTTTTTGCTGCTTCTGAAATTTGTAATGAGGGGCCCTGAGGACCAAAATTTCTAACATGTGCTCTTCAAATACAATAAAATACAAAAAAAGTTTAGTAATTAATCCAGGACAAATGTGAGGTCCATTTGTATGTGTGTGTATGTGTGTGTGTGTGTGTGTGTGTGTGTAAGAGAAGGGTGATTCTTGAGGCACCTAATAAGCCCCAGGGCTATGGAGTTTTCTCCACATTCCCAATATTGAATTGAATTTGGAGTAACAGATCCAATACAATCCAGCATATTTTAATACTAAAACCTTACCAGAGCTCTGTGTATAGATCTCAGCCACCTTAGGGCTTAAAAGTGACAAATATTCCACCTATTATATCTAAAATGATCTTCCAATGCCTGTTCAAGCTGAACTTGAGTAGTTTAAGATTTAGCCATGCAGCTGGTACCGTAAGTAAGTACCCTCCGTTGGGCTAAAACCTTTGGCAAGATCCATGACATAATCTGTGGGCATTAGTACAAAATGGAAATGTGGGCTCCTTCAAGTCAGAGGCCCTGTGTGACTGCACTGCTCCTACACCCATGACAAGGGCCTGCACTGTGATAGCCTATAGGTTGTTTATAGACTTAGCATCCCTTTGTCTAACTTCAGCCCACTTCATTACCAATATAACTGATAGGAAACTTCACATAGATGTGAGACAAATTTGGTTTCACGATGTGGAGCCTTCATATTAGACAGATTGACAGTTCTGGTCACAAACAGTGAGGGGAAACCACACACTAACCCCCACTAGAACAGAAACTTTACTGCTCAGCTTAACACATGACCAAGAGCTGAGCAGGCAAGTTTCAAAAAGAAGGAAAAGAACAAGGGGAAGAGTTATGCCAAATTTCTATTTGAAACTTCCTCATGGTAAGTCACTCTCACCTCAACTCCCGGCCTGGGAAACTGTGAGTGTGGAGGTTTAGAGATGCCAAGTGTGATATATTTGCTGATGTTCTCCTTCTTGTAGAAACAGTGAGCCAGGGAAGGGAGGTCGCCACCCCAGTTTCCCATATCCATAGACAACATTGATGATAATGTCCCTCATGTGATAGGTGTTTAATAAATATTTTCCTAAAGAATAAATGTCCCAAAGCTAGTAGACGTGTAACTTGGTCTATGTTAGGATTTCAGGTAGAACTCCTTATTCTTCACAGAATCAAATAATTAATTTCTTGGCAGCACAGTATTAGACAACATCATTCACTATATATGTCATGAATTTCTTCCTCAATTCCTTTTCCTATCTTGGTTTGCTGAACAACAGCTGCTTCTAAACCCTGCTCTTAGTCAATGTGCAGCATAGAGTACTGGACAGAGAATTAAGAAAATTCAGTTTGAGTCTAAGTTTTGCCTCTGATTTGCCCAAGAATTTAAGACAATCAACTCATCTCTTAGCCTTAGCTTTCTACTTCAACATGAAGAGGTCAAATTGTAAACAAAGCTTTCAACATTTCACATTGCCCAACCATCTCTCAATCTAAAGCCCAGAACGTCCAAGGCAAAAGAAAGGCAGCTCACTTCATCTGCAAAAGATATGTGTATACAGACATTCTGTATTAGGTTGAATATTTAAAGTAGATCCTCACAGGCATATTAAAAATGTCTACCATTAAACAAAAGAGAGAGATGATTTAGTATGGTAATATATGACAAGATAATTCTTCATATTTCAAAACGTCATGGATAAATTATTCAGTGGTAAGTAATATTTTTAATATATAGCACATCATACTTCATGGAGGTTGACTGAAAACTAGTTTTTTTGTAATTGTTATGAAATCCTGCTCATGCCCATAGAGAACCTCTACGTCCTGCAGTAGCCATTCACTCCGCTGGTGGGGAGTCCATGAATCGGGTGATGATGGTGCTATGCTTCTATAGTCCTGACAAGTGGAGCTGTGATGGCAACAGAGCCACCACCACACTGTCGTTAGGACTTTTCCTTAGACTCAGGGCTGACTCAGGGCAAAACTGTGAAATAGATGAGGTTTTATCTTGGGAACCATGTCACATGTCCCATGAACAATTCTATTTGACCACTGCCTCTGTGTCAGTATAAGGGACTGAGAGTACTGTCCCTACAACAGCATGGCACATGCCAGTGCACGATTTATAGCAAGGAATAGGAAGGCGAAGGTAGCATGTTCTTTGGGTTTTATATCTTATAGTGTGTCCTGTGAACTTTGCCTGCTTTTTACTTTGTAAAACCTGTGTAACAGAAAGGAGAGCGCCTACCTTCTACTCTCAAATGAGAAATGAAATGATGTATAGTTATTATTCCTGCTAACAGTCTTGAGTATAACAGAGAATGAGTCCCCTCAAGAAGGAAGAAGCATAAGCAACAGTTTAACAACAGAAAATTTTTTTGGGTTCCTTCTTCTAAAAAATAACAGATCTGGAATCTATACTCCAATAAAAAAAAAAAAAAAAAAAAGAATAAGGCCTAAAAGACTCACTTAGAGCATGCTGAGAAATCAATGTGGGTAATGTCTGATTATTAATGTCATTTTGAGTAGAAAATAAAAGGACTTTGATGAAAACCTGTCTAAAATGTCTCTTAAATTTTCTGAATCATCCCCAATGTTTTATAAAATGAATGAATAAATTTAAACTCTGAGAAAGAGTGTGAATCTTCCAAAATATTTTGATAACTCCCCTAAAATAAATATATACCTCCTAGTTCTCTCGGGGGGCAGGGGTGGTGTTGTTGGACTTATCTCCCACCATCCCACCACTCCCATGTCAGGGACACACAATAGGCCAAAAGTTTCAACATCCTGAACACCAGACTTGCTAGAATTTACCACATTGATCATATTCTTTTACACCAGTTGATGGGAGCAAAGCTACATTCCAGGCAGCTAGATTCAAGCACTATACGTTCCTCTCTTCAATACATCTTTCCCTGTCACCAGGCTATGCCCTGCCCTCTGGTTACAAATTCCACTCCTTCACTTTTTCTGTTCCCCATCTCAACTTAGGCATTAGACTTATTTATTCATTTTTTTGGCATATCTTCATTTAAAAAAAAATAGATTCCATTTTTTTTTTGGTTGAAAAGTCTCTTTTTTACTCCCTTCAAGATCTTTTTCAAGGATCCTTTCCTACTCTTTGTCACCCAAGACCAAGATTACTCCTTACCTACTCTAATGTTTAAGGCAATGGAGAGCTCTGTACCTGGTGGGTCTGGCAATCTTACGCATGATATGATGAAGTAGGGCAGGAGACACTGGAAAAAAATCAAGTACTCTGCTAATACCTGGAGGCCTGGAATCTTGGAAGGCAAGGATCTCCCCTATGTATATTTTTTTGCACTGGATCCTATGCCACAATTCCACTGAAGGTGTCCAGCATATTCAGACTTTCTACCTGTTTACTCAAGGAAAATGGATCTAATAACATTGAACACACAGACATGGTGGTGGCCTAATGTAGCCTTCCTATCAGGAGTCTTTGCTTTATTAGAAAAGATATTGTGGGGCCAGGCACGGTGGCTCATGCCTGTAATTCCAGCACTTTGGGAGGCTGAGGCAGGAGGATCACTTGAGGTCAGGAGTTTGAGACAAGCCCGGCCAACATGGTAAAACCCTGTCTCTACCAAAAATACAAAAATTAGTCGGGCATGGTGGTGCACACCTAATCCCAGCTACTCGGGAGGCTGAGCAGGGCAATTACTTGAATCTGGGCGGTGGAGGTTTCAGTGAGCCAAGATTGCACCACTGCACTCCAGCCTGGGCAACAGAGGGAGACTCTGTCCGCCTCCCCCCGCAAAAAAAAAAAAAAAAAAAAA
>NW_016820089.1:30008-31574 GCF_001698545.2 Rhinopithecus bieti
AGAAGGAAGGAAAGATAGGGAAAGAAAGAAAGGGAAGAAAAAGATTGTCAAAAAAATTTCTTGAACCTCAAAAAAGAAAACAATCTCACATCCTCAATCAGTTCACTTCTTTGGATTTGCCACTACTTTGATGTTTTATTACTCACTGCAAAATTCAACAACTTGTGCTTCCACTTGAGGTTGTTTAGTTTTCCTGTGTTGTGATTTACTCTGGAGCTTCTATTTTAAAAGACACAGAAGTGGAAAGGCCTTCAGTTACAATAAGAAGGCTGGCAAATGTACCTTTCTCCATCCTGCACTCTCTACTACTTTCTCAAATGCCTCCCTGAAAATGGAGCCCAGGTGACCATCAGGTGGCTTCATAGTAAATTGTTTTGATTTTATAAGTAGAGGAAATAAGAAATTGCCTTCCCCAGTGATTTTCCATCTGGCTTTTATGCTAGGAATTTATGCCATGCCTTTTAATTAAGCATATCTCCCTGTTCTTCCTAAACATTTTTCTTCCTTTTTTTTTTTTTTTTTTTTTTTTTTTTTTTTTTTTTTTTGCGGGGGGAGAGGGACAGAGTCTCCCTCTGTTGCCCAGGCTGGAGTGCAGTGGTGCAATCTTGGCTCACTGAAACCTCCACCTCCAGGATACAAGTAATTGCCCTGCTAAGCCTCCTGAGTAGCTAGGATTAGGCGTGCACCACCATGCCCGACTAATTTTTGTATTTTTGGTAGAGACAGGGTTTTACCATGTTGGCCGGGCTGGTCTCAAACTCCTGACCTCAAGTGATCCTCCTGCCTCAGCTTCCCAAAGTGCTGGAATTACAGGCATGAGCCACCGTGCCTGGCCCCACAGTATCTTTTCTAATAAAGCAAAGACTCCTGATAGGAAGGCTACGTTAGGCCATCACCGTGTCTGTGTGTTCAATGTTATTAGATTCATTTTCCTTGAGCAAACAGGTAGAAAGTCTGAATATTCTGGACACCTTCAGTGGAATTGTGGCATAGGATCCAATGCAAAAAATATACATAGTGGAGATCCTTGCCTTCCAAGATTCCAGGCCTCCAAGTATTAGCAGAGTACTTGATTTTTTCCAATGTCTCCTGCCCTACTTCATCATATCATGCGTAAGATTGCCAGACTCACCAGGTACAGAGCTCTCCATTGCCTTAAACATTAGAGTAGGTAAGGAGTAATCTTGGTCTTGGGTGACAAAGAGTAGGAAAGGATCCTTGAAAAGATCTTGAAGGGAGTAAAAAAGAGACTTTTCAACCAAAAAAAAAAATGGAATTTATTTTTTTTGAAATGAAGATATGCCAAAAATAAATAAATAAATAAGTCTAATGCCTAAGTTGAGGTGGGGAACAGAAAAAGTGAGGGAGTGGAATTTGTAACCAGAGGGCAGGGCATAGCCTGGTGACAGGGAAAGATGCATTGAAGAGAGGAACGTATAGTGCTTGAATCTAGCTGCCTGGAATGTAGCTTTGCTACCATCAACTGGTGTAAAAGAATATGATCAATGTGGTAAATTCTAGCAAGTCTGGTGTTCAGGATGTTGAAACTTTTGGCCTATTGTGTGG
>NW_016820090.1:0-4809 GCF_001698545.2 Rhinopithecus bieti
GTTTCTGGAGCTTTTGTTTAGCTATGCGCTATCCCCAGAGGAGGAATCTGCAGAGGCAGGCTGGCCTCCTTGAGCTGTGGTGGGCTCCACCCAATTTGAGCTTCCCGGTGGCTTTGTTTACCTACTTAAGCTTCAGCAATGGCAGGCACTCCTCCCCCATCCTTGCTGCCACCTTGCAGTTAGATCTCAGACTGCTGTGCTAGCAATGAGGGAGGCTCCATGGGCGTGGGACCCTCTGGGCCAGGTGTGGGATATAATCTCCTGGTGTGCCATTTGCTAAGACCCTTGGTAAAGTGCAGTATTAGGGTGGGAGTTACCCGATTTTCCAGGTGCTCTGTGTCTCAATTTCCTTTGGCTAGAAAAAGGAATTCCCTTCCCCCTTGTGCTTCCCATGTCAGGCGATGCTTTGCCCTGCTTCAGCTCTCACTGGTTGGGCTGCACCCATGGACCAGTGCCAACTGTCTGACACGCCCCTGTGGGATGAACCCGGTACCTCAGTTGACAATGCAAAAATCACCCATCTTCTGTGTTGCTCACACTGGGAACTAGAGGCTGAAGCTGTTCCTATTTGGCCATCTTGGGCGTGCCCCCCTCTTGTTGTCATTCTTTTAGCAGACGATCCAGTTATGTTCATAACACAATTCCTTCTTCCATTTGGTAAGCATGCATCTAATCTCTGTTCAATTTTCAAAGTTTTTTCTATACTACTTTGGTTCTGCCTCATGCATGAATCACCCAGGGGTTTGTTTGAGACTTGGGTCATGGCTTAGAACTGTTCCATTTTTAAAGTTTTGCTACACTGCTTTTGGTCTGTCCCAAGTCTATGCTTTTCAGCAGTAAGCCCAATATTGTGCAAGTCCATATATAGAATTAAAGGATCTTCTTTTCTTGTTTTCCCCTCCTCAAAATTCTTTCCAACTCTTTCTGGCCAATAGAGTCCTTTCTGCCACTTTCTCTGACCAGAAATATGGGACTTTTATTGGGATTTTAGCTGTCCACACCACTAGTTTGCCATGCACCTCCTTGACTTGTTTGTTCTTGTTTTCTTTTCAGAGTCCTTGGGTAGTTGCTTTCTGCATTTATCTAAAATTTTTCATTTTATTTAGGTATAGAAATAGGTTGTTAGTTGTTTTACCTTGCCATGCTAGATGAGGAATTCTTGAATAACCTTTTAAGCCAATTAACCTCTCTTAGACTTAGTTTCCTTATTGTAGAACGTGAGTAATAATTCTTGTTCTATCTATTTCACAGCATTATTGGGAAAGTACTATGAGATCATATACATGAAAGGATTATTCCATATTAACCTTTCTCTGGCTGGCACTATGCCCATTCACTATGACTCCCACATCATAGGGAAATCTTCTGAAAAAAATAGTTTAACTTCTTATTTGGAATAATTTTAGACTTTCAGAAAAGTTGCAAAAACAGTACAGTGAGCTCATATATATCCCTCACCAGTTTCATCTAGTGTTAATAGTTTACACAACCAGAACACAATGATCAAAACCAGAAAATTAACAGTAATTCCATGGTATTAATCAAATTACAGAAGTTTTCTAATTTCACCACTTTTCTTTGAATATGCTTTTCTGATCTAGTATCCAATTCAAGGCCCCACATCAGCAATAATCCCTCAGTCTTTGGTCTCTAATGACCATGATATTTTTGATGATTACTTTATTATTCTGTATAATGTCTCTCAATTTGAATACATCTGATATTTTCTACTGATTAGATCAAGGTTATGGATTTTTGGCAATAATACCACAGAAGTGACATTGTACATCATATCACATCATATCCACATGAAGTTGGCATAAATTACTATTGGAGATGTTAACTTTGATCAGTTGATAAAGGTGGTGTCTACCAGGTTTCTCCATTGAAAGTCTCCTAATTTTCTCTTTATAATTAATAAATATATTGTAGCAGATATCTTGAGAATATGCAAATATCCTGTTCCTTCTCAAATATTCACCTGCTAATTTTAGCATGTATCAATGGGTCTTATCTACAGCAACTATTACTGTGCTGTTTGCCTAACTGTGATTTTCTATTTCTCTCATTCCTTCTACATGTATTAATTGTAACTCTTTCCTAAATAAGAGCTTTCTTTTCTTCCCATTTATTTATTTGTTATTAAATTATCTATTTGCATCAGTACAGATTTATGCATATTTTATGAGTTATAATTCAATACTATCATTATTTATTTTGTTGCTCAAATGGTTCTAGTGTTGGCCATAAGAACTTTTACAGGTTGGCTCCTTGTCCTTTCAATATGCCTCCATATTATTTTAAACAAGTCCTTATTTTCTTGCACCGCAAAAATGTGCCAGGATAATCTTATACTTTTCTGCCCCAATTCTGGAATCAACTTCTTCTCCAAGGAACCTGGTTCCTTTTCTGGAGGTCATTCCAGTTTTATTAATTTTCTTTTAATGTTCTTTTCTGTTCCAGTATCCCTTCCAAGGTCCTACATTGTACTAGTTGTTGTTGTTTATAAGCCAAGATTTTGGTTCAGTTGTGTTTGTTGCTCCTAGAATTTTATTACTCTAGGCCCTTTCAGTGGACAGAGGTAGGAAATATACACACAAATACATACTCACACATACCTATATTTATTTCTGCATTTGTTTATCTATCTCTCTATCTAATCTATTTTTAAAAACCTGAGTTCACACTGATACCTCTGATTCTAGTCCAACACTTTTGGTTTATTATAACCTTTCCTCTACCTATATTGTAACTTCTTCCTCTGACTGTGAAAAATCTACTATTATCTACAGTAGGTATATTTTTTCTATCTTAGTATACACATAAAATATTTTCAAAATTAATAAAACCCCTGTAAGGAATAAGTTTACATAGTAGAGTATGGTATTTGTGTATAATTGCTTTTGTCTTTAAGCTTACTGTGTCCAGTCAAACTACTGTTTTCCAAAATTACTGTACTGGTTTCCTAGAACTGCAGTAACAAAGTATCCAAAACTGGGTGGCCTCTTGGTTAGGGAATCTAGAAGTCCAAAATTAAGGTGCTAGCAAAGTTGGTTTCTTCTGAGGGCTGTATGAAGTAGAATCCCTTCTATGTCTCTCTCCTCACTTCTGATGGTTTGCTGGCAATCTTTGTTTTATAAATGCATCACTCCAATCTCTGCTTTCATCTTCACATGACATTCTTCCATTATGTATGTTTCTTCTGCCTTCTGTGCATGTCTGTTTCTGTGTCCAAATTCTTCCTTTTCATAAGGGCATAAGTCATATTGGATTAGGGCCCAACGTAATGGCCTCATTTCAACTTGACTATCCCTATTTCCAAATAAAGTCACATTCTGAAATACTAGGTGTTGGCGCTTCAACATATATTTTTTTGGGAGACGCACTTCAACCCATAATACTTGCATTACTTCTTTTCTTCCCCATCTGCTTCAGTTATATTGTAGTTGTACTGGGCATTCTTAATACAGTCATATACATTATTTACTGTTTGTATTCCATTTTGGGTCCTCCCCCTACTCTCACCCTTAGTATGACTGATTTTAACTATTTACTTATTTTGGAAGTATGTGAAACATTACTATGGTACTGAGTCAACGTTATATAAAAAGACATATTGAAACAAGGGTCCCTCCTCTCTCATCCTTTACTATCTTATTCCCATTTTCATATTCTGTTGACCCATTTCACAACAATCCCATGGAAGTAGCCTCTTTAGTTCCTGGTTTATCCTTCCTATATTTATTTTGCACAAATGAGCAAATACATCCTGATTTTCTCGTATTTCCTTTTCTTTCAAAAGGTTAATATACTAAAGATATTCTTTGATACATCACCTTTTTCACTTAATAGTATGTCCTAAAACCATGCCAAATCATTTCACAGTTTCTTCATTCATTTTTACACCTACATAGCGCTTGTGACAGTCAAACTCCAAGGTTGTTCCATAATCTGTACCTCTTAATGTTCACGTCCTTGTGTAATTCCCTGCCCTTGAGTATGGGCATGGCTTGTGACTTGTCTCTATCCAGTAGGATATGGCAAAGGGAGGCCAGCACAGTGACTCATGCCTGTAATCCCAGCACTTCAGGAGGCCAAAGCTGGTGGACTGCTTGAACTGAGAAATTCAAGACCACCCTGGGCAATATGGCAAAACCCCATCTCTACTAAAAACTACAAAAGTGAGCTGGGTATGGTGGCATGTACATGTAGTCCTAGCTACTAAGGAGGCTGAGACTAGAGGATCAGTGGAGCCCAGGAGGCGGAGGTTGCAGTGAGCTGAGATCATGCCACTGCACTCCAGCCTGGAGACAGGGCAAGACCCTGTATCAAAGGAGGAGGATGCGGAGGAGGGAGGGTAAAGGGGGAGGTGGGAGGGGGAGGAGGAGGAGGACAAAGGTGATGGGATGTCAATTCCATGATTATATTGCATAACACTGTTACTTCCATCTTGCAAGCAGACTCTCTACATTAAGTCTCTCCCTTGCTAGCATTGATGAAGGAAGCCAACACATGGAGAGTTTCACATGGCCAGGAACTATGGGAAGCCTCTAGTTCCTGAGGACAGATTCCAGCTGACAGCCAGCAAGTAGCTGAGGCCTTTGGTCTAACAATCCTCAAGAAACTGAATCCAGCAAACAATGATACTAGTTTAAAAGATGATCCCTCTTTTTTTTTTTTTTTTAATTATACTTTAAGTTCTAGGGTACATGTGCATAACGTGCAGGTTTGTTACATATGTATACTTATGCCATGTTGGTGTGCTGCACCCATCAACTCGTCAGCACCCATCAATTCATCATTTATATC
>NW_016820090.1:9290-12052 GCF_001698545.2 Rhinopithecus bieti
GAGACAGGCGGGCTTCCTTGAGCTGCTGTGAGCTCCACCCAGTTCGAGCTTCCCAGCGGCTTTGTTTACCTACTTAAGCCTCAGCAATCGATGATCCCTCTTTAGTAGAGCCTCAGATGACTTCCAGTGTTGGTCAATACTTGATTGCAGTCTTACCCAGTTAAGATGTATCAGGATTCCTGACCCCCAGGAACTTAGAAATAATAAATAATGTGTTTTTTAAGCCACTCAGTTTGTGATCATTTGCTACACAGCAATATATTACTAATACAGCAATTCATTGTTCAGATGTACCATAGTTTATTTGACTGCTATTCTATGTGTAAGCATTTAGGTTATTTCCAATATTCTGCAATTGCCAACAATGTTGCAATGAATAACCCTTGCATATGTGCTTTCATGTTGTTGGAGATATATCTTCAAAGTCAATCCCTAGAAGTAGAGTTTCTGGGTAAAAATGTAAATGCAGAATTTGCTGGCAAGATGGTCAAATAGGAATGGCTCCGGTCTGCAGCTCCCAGTGAGATTGACACAGAAGGCAGGTGATTTCTGCATTTCCAACTGAGATACCCAGTCCATCTCATTGGGACTGGTTGGACAATGGGTGCAGCCCACAAAGGGCAAGCCGAAACAGGGTGGGGCATCACCTTACCCAGGAAGTGCAAGGGGTCGGGGGATTTCCCTCCCCTACCAAAGAGGAGCCATGAGAGACTGCACCTGGAGGAATGGTGCACTCCAGCCCAGATACTGCACTTTTCCCATAGTCTTCACAACCAACAGACCAGGAGATTCCCTCTGGTGCCTACACCACCAGGGCCCTGGATTTCAAGCACAAAACTGGGTTGCCATTTGGGCAGACACTGAGCTAACTGCGGGACTTTTGTTTTGTTTTGTTTTCCATACCCAGTGGCACCTGCAAGTCCAGCAAGACAGAACTGTTCCCTTCCCTGGAAAGGGGGCTGAAGCCAGGGAGCCAAGTTGTCTGGCTCAGCAGGTCCCACCCCAATGGAGCCCAGCAAGCTAAAAGATCCACTGGCTTGAAAATCCCACTGCTGGCACAGCAGTCTGAGTTCGACCTGGGACGCTCAAGCTTGGTTGAGGGAGAGGTGTCTGCCATTACTGAGGCTTGAGTGCAGTTTTCCCCTCACAATGTAAACAAAGCCACCAGGATGTTCAAACTGGATGGAGCCCACCACAGCTCAGCAAGGCTGCTGTGGTCAGACTGCCTGTCTAGATTCCTCCTCTCTGGGCAGGCATCTCTGAAAAAAGGGCAGCAGCCCCAGTCAGGGACTTATAGATGAAATTCCCATCTTCCTGGGACAGAGCACCTGGGGGAAGGGGCGGCTGTGGGTGCAGCTTCAGCAGACTTAAACATCCCTGCATGAGGGCTCTGAAGAGAGCAGCAGATGTCCCAGCGTAGCGTTCAAGCTCTGATAAGGGACAGACTACCTCGTCAAGTGGGTCCCTGACCCCCGAGTATCCTGACTGGGAGACACATTCCAGTAGGAAGCGACAGTCATCTCATACAGGAGAGCTCTGGCTAGCATCTGGCAGGTGCCCCTCTGGGATGAAGCTTCCAGACAAAGGAACAGGCAGCAACCTTTGCTGTTCTGCAGCCTCCGCTGGTGATACCCAGGCAAACAAATTCTGGAGAGGACCTCCAGCAAACTCCAGCAAACCTGCAGCAGAGGGCACTGACTGTTAGAAGGAAAACTAACAAATAGAAAGGAATAGTATGAACATCCAAAAAAACAAAATGTCCACTCAGAGACCCCCATTCAAAGGTCAGCAATGTGAAAGACCAAAGGTAGATAAATCCATGAAGATGGGGAGAATTCAGTGCAAAAAGGCTGAAGATTCCAAAACCAGAACACCTCTTCTCTTCCAAATGATCACAATTCCTCACCAGCAAGGGAACAAAACTGGACAGAGAATGAGTTTGACGAATTGACAGAAGCAGGCTTCAGAAGGTGGGAAATAACAAACTCCTCTGAGCTAAGGGAGTATGTTCTAACCCAATGCAAGGAAACTAAGAACCTTGAAAAAAAAAGGTTAGATGAATTTCTAACTAGCATAACCAGTTTAGAGAAGAACATAAATGACCTGATGGCACTGAAAAACACAGCATGAGAACTTCTTCAAGCATAAGCAACTATCAATAGCTGAATCAATCAAGCAGAAGAAAGGATATCAGAGATTAAAGATCAACTCAATGAAATAAAGCGAGAAATCAAGATTAGAGAAAGAAACTAACAAAGCCTCCAAGAAATATGGGACTATATGAAAAGACCAAATCTATGTTTGATTGGTGTACCTGAAAGTGATGCTAAGAATGGAACCAAGTTGGAAAACACTCTTCAGGATATTATGTAGGAGAACTTCCCCAACCTAGCAAGACAGGCCAACATTCAAATTCAGGAAGTACAGAGAACAGCACAAAGATATTCCTCGAGAAGAGCAACCCCAAGACACATTATCGTCAGATTCACCAAGGTTGAAATGAAGGAAAAAATGTTAAGGACAGCCAGAGAGAAAGGACGAGGTACCCACAAAGTGAAGCCCATCAGACTAACAGCAGATCTCTCAGCAGAAACCCTACAAGCCAGAAGAGAGTGGGGCCAAAATTCAACATTCTTAAAGAAAAGAATTTTCAACCCAGAATTTCATATCCAGCCAAACTAAGCTTCATAAGCAAAGGAGAAATAAAATCCTTTATAGACAGGCAAATGATGAGAGATTTTGTCACCACCAGGCCTGCCTTA
>NW_016820090.1:14604-16245 GCF_001698545.2 Rhinopithecus bieti
CCCAAAGTAATTTATAGATTCAATGCTATGCCCATCAAGATACCATTGATTTCCTTTACAGATTTGGGGAAAAACTACTTTAAATTTCAAATGGAACCAAAAAATAGCCCTCATAGTCAAGACAATCCTAAGCAAAAAGAACAAAGCTGGAGGCATCACACTACATGACTTCAAACTCTACTACAAGGCTACAGTAACCAAAACAGCATGGTACTTGCACCAAAACAGAGATATAGACCAATGGAACAGAACAGAGGCCTCAGAAATAATACCACACATTTACAACCATCTGATCTTTGACAAACCTGACAAAACAAGCAATGGGGAAAGGATTCCCTATTGAATAAATGGTGTTGGGAAAACTGGCTAGCCATATTCTGACAACTGAAACTGGATCCCTTCCTTACACCATGTACAAAAAATAACTCAAGATGGATTAAAGACTTAAACATAAGACCTAAAACCATAAAAACCCTACAAGAAAACCTAGGCAATACCATTCAGGTCATAAGCATGGGCAAAGACTTCATGACTAAAACACCAAAAGAAATGGCAACAGAAGCCAAAATTGACAAACGGGATCTAGCTAAACTTAAGAGCCTCTACACAGCAAATGAAACTATCATTAGAGTGAACAGGGACCCTACACAATGGAAGAAAATTTTTGCAATCTATCCATCTGACAAAGGGCTAATATCCAGAATCTATAAATAAACAAATTTACAAGAATAAAGCAAACAACCCCATCAAAAAGTGGGCGAAGGATAGGAACAGACACTTCTCAAAAGAAGACATTTATGCAGTCAACAAACACATGAAAAAAAGTGCATCATTTCCCAAAGATCTTTATTGAGACGGGCAATTGGAATGTCTGCATCTTCGTAAAAATGGAGACTATGTCCTATGTCCGTGTTATTACAGAAGAGCTTGAAAACCTTTATGTATGTGCCTAGTAAGGACACTAACCTGCTCGGTTAAAAGCTCTAATAAAAAGTTGTGTGATAAAAAAAAATAGAAAAGAAAAAAAGCTCATCATCACTAGTCATTAGAAAAATGCAAATCAAAACCACAATGAGATACCATCTCACACCAGTTAGAATGGAGATCATTAAAAGTCAGGAAACAACAGATGCTGGAGAGAATGTGGAAAAATAAGAATGCTTTTACACTGTTGGTGGGAGTGTGAATTACTTCAACCATTATGGAAGACAGTATGACGATTTCTCAAGGATCTAGAACTAGAAATAGCATTTGACCCAGCAATCCCATTACTGGGTATATACCCAAAGGATTATAAATCATTCTACTATAAAGACACCTACACACGTATGTTTATTGCAGCACTGTTCACAATAGCAAAGACTTGGAACCAACCCAAATTCCCATCAATGATAGACTGGATAAAGAAAATGTGGCACATATACACCATGGAATACTATGCAGCCATAAAAAAGGATGAGTTTATGTGTTTTGCAGGGACATGGATGAAGTTGGAAACCATCATTCTCAGCAAACTAACACAAGAACAGAAAACCAAACACCACATGTTCTCACTCATAAATAGGAGTTGAACAATGAGAACACATTGACACAGGTCAGGGGGGCGCATCACACACCGGGGCCTGTCGGGCGGTGGGGGGC
>NW_016820090.1:17148-43145 GCF_001698545.2 Rhinopithecus bieti
CCATCTGAAGAATTAACCCAAAATTTAAAGTTAAACATAGAAATAATGTTCTTGGTTGGTCCTTCCCTTTTCTCACTGCTTCTCCAAACTTTCTTCTATCTAAATTTCTTCAACACTTACAACCTATGCCTCAAACTCAATCGTCTAATCATTTTTACACATTTGCTCAATAAGAACTGATTATCTACTACTTAGCTTGGATCATTATCATAGTTACATTCTACACAATGTCACAACATGAAAGGATTTTAGCTATGACCTAGTCCAACCTCATACTTTTACAAATTAGAGGAACTAATCACAGAGAGAGTAAGTTATTTCCATAGCAAGTTATATTCCATAGCAAGTTAGTAGCAAGATCATGATTAGAATCCAAGTTTTCTGATACTTGAGTCAATGCTAATCTCACAATTTGTGGTGGCTTTTCTGATTATTTTTATATGGTCTACAAGTTAACCCAAGAACCTTTACGAGAAGAGCAAAACAATCTAAAATTAGTAAGTAGATAACAGCAGGCTGGCTGCCCAGGGCAATGTACCGCTGATGGATGGTGAGATTTTGACAGATGAATCTTTCAATCTCTTTCCAAATTCCAGCTAGTTGATAAATGAATCACTCATTTGCCACCATCCTGACAGAATAGCTGCAGTTTCCTCTGTCCTCCCTGCACTCAGGACAGCCTCATTAGAGAGCAAAGGGAACACTTAGAGATTTGGGCCTGTGCCTTATCATCCTAACTTGCCTGCAGGTCAGAGGCCAACATAATACATTCTGGTAAAGGAGAGTTCTCTGATGTACAGGTTTGTTTTGTTTTGTTTTGTTTAATGTAACCAAACTGTATCTTGAGGCCTGTACTTGTTGTGAGAAGAGGCAAGGAAGAACGGACAGTGGTAAATTTCTAGTCACCAAATTCAATTTAATTCAATTCAAAGGAGCATCCTCAATGTTCCAGGCACTATGATACCTCCAGGAATGTAGCAGTCAATACAACACTATTTCTGTCTTCAAGAAACTTGCAGTTTATTTAAGTTCACAGTCATAAACACAAATAATTATGATACAAGGAATTTTGAAATAGGTGCTATAAAAGAAGTCCAAGTAGTCTGCTAAGGGTGCAGAAAGAGAGGAACAAATTACTTTCTAGTGAAGCAAATAGGATTGACTTTATTAAAAAGCTGATATTTTAGTCGGGTTCTAAAGGGTAAGGATTTTAGTGAGTAGAGAACAAATCCAAAGACATTACAGGCTTACAAATTGCAGAAGACAAAGGTCAGAAGATGTGAAATGGACTGACCTAGCTTCAAATAGAAATTATAGGAGTTTAGGATAAGTGGAGGATTTTGTGGATGATGACTTGGGCAAGGCCAGATCATGGAACACTTGAAAAGCATGTTAAATGTTTGGACTTAAATCCATAGGCAGATTGTTTTTTTGTTTGTTTGTGTTGTTTGTGAAACAGGGTCTCACTGTGTCACCCAGGTTGGAGTGCAGCAGAATGATCATAGCTCACTGCAGCCTTGATTTCCCAGGCTCAAGAAATCCTCCCCCATCAGTGCCTGCTAAGTGGCTAGAACTACAGGCATTAGCCACCACACCTGGCTAACTTTTTTGTTTTTTATCTATTGTAGAGACAGGAACTCACTGTTTTCTAGGCTGGGCTGTAGCAATCCGCTCTCCTCAGCCTCCCAAAGTGCTGCGATTACAGGAATGAGTCAATGCTCCTGGCCTATATGCAGAGTTTTGGAAGAAAAAAAAAAAGAATGATGTGACTCAAACTCTGTTTAAAAAGAATAATTTTTTTTTTTTTTTTTTTTTTTTTTTTTTTTTTTGAGACAGGGTCTCACTCTGTTGCCAAGGCTGGGGTGCAATGACGCAATCTTGGCTCACTGCAATCTCTGGCTCTTGGGTTCACGTAATTCTCGTGCCTCAGCCTCCTGAGTAGCTGGGACTACAGTCTCCACCACCATGCCTGGCTAATTTTTGTATTTTTTGGTAGATACCAGGTTTCACCATGTTGGCCAGGCTGGTCTCAAACTCCTGACCTCAAGTGTTCCTCTTGTCTTGGCCTCCCAAAGTCCTGGGATTACAGGCAAGAGCCACCATGCTCAGCCAAAAAAAAATAATTCTGATACCAATATGTAGCTTATAGCACAGGACAGCAAGACTAGAAGTAGGAAGAAGCTATTACAAAAGTCCAGATGAGAGATAATGATTATCTGGCCTAGGACAATAGCAGTGGAGATGGAAGAAAGGAACCAGATCATAAAGATACTATGGAAGTAAAATGAATGCAATAGGAAAGTTAGTGTTGCTGATAAGGGAAAAGAAGAAAACAAGGAATTTCATCTGAGTGACTGGTTGAACCACCATTAGTAAAAGTAGGAAATAAAGAGGAGAAACAAGTTTGGGAGGTAGAGAGATATGAACAGACACTTCTCAAAAGAAGACATTTATATAGCTAACAAACATATGACAAAAAGCTCATCATCACTGGTCATTAGAGAAATGCAAATCAAAACAACAGATGCTGGGGAGGATGTGGAGAAATGGGAACACTTTTACCCTGTTGATGATGGGTTGAAGGGTGCAGCAAACCACTATGGCACGTGTATACCTATATAACAAACCTGCATGTTCTGCCCATATATCTAAGAACTTAAAGTATAATAATAAAAAAATTAAAAAAAAGAATTGCAGACCCCAAGAGCCCACTTGGCGCTCTACACCCCTGTGGCTGAGCTGGTATCTGCAGTGCAAGACAAAGTCCCCTTTATTTTCCCTCTGTTTTTCTCAACCAGAAGGAGTCTTTCCCTGTAGTCACCACAGCTGTGAATGTGCTGAGTCTCCCCTGCAGCAAGCAAGTCTCAGAGTCTCACCGAAGGCCCACAGTGTACTATCTGAGTATTGCTGCTGGTTATTCAGTGACCAAGGGCTCTTTAGTCAACAGGTGATGAGTCCTGCCAGGACTGGGTCTTTTCCTTCAAAGCATCATGTTCCCTTATGTCCCATGATATATCTAGATATATCCAGGAGCTAGGGCCTCGAATGGGGGCTTCATGTCTCTGACCGATGGCTTATCCTACTTGGATATCTAAGATGCAAGACAAAGTCATCTTTACTCTTCCTTCTCTCCTCAAGTGGAAAGAAGGGGTCTCTTTTGGAGCCACAAGCTGTGCAGCCTGGGGTTTGCGGACAGCTGGTGCAAGCACTTTCTTAGCCTCCCCGGCTTGTGTATCAGTATGTTGCATGTCCCCTGTGTCCTCTGGCTATAAGCCCAGCTCTGCACTAGGACTTGCCTAGGAGATGCAGTCCTTGTGGCATAGACTGCCTTTCAAGTTTATTGAGAGCCCCAGAGCACTTTAGCCCATGGTGGTGAGATTTGCTGTAAATCAAGTTCTGATCATTGGGATGTGTGATTCCCCTCAAGGCAGGGCTGGTCTATATTCCTCTGTGGACAGGTGTTGGCTGAGTTTAGCCCTATTTTGCTTTCTGCTATGATAGGGCAGCACTAGGTTCAATACAATCTCACAATCACTGCGCTCTCCTTCTCCCAAGTACAGAGATTCTCTCTTTGTGCCACACAGCTGCTGCTGGGGGATGGGATTGGGGTGGCACTGGTGATTCCAGACTGCCTTTCCTACACTCTTCAATGATATAAACTTAAAACCAGGTACTGGGTACTCACCTATCTGCATATGTGATAGAACATATGTGCATATGTTCTGCATTTTTATCATTTCTTAGGTTTATCTTCTAGTTTATCAATTTTCTCTATCAAAACTGCTACCAGTTCTAACAAAATTGTAAAGCTTTTATTATGAAAATTTTAAATGTGTACAAAGTAAACAAAATAGTAAAATGGATGCCCATAAACTTATCACCCAGCTACAACTTTGATACTTCTGCCATTCTTGTTTTATCTATACTGATTCCCTGCCCCACCCTCAATTTGATTATTATTTTTATAGATATTTTAAAGTAAAATGTACCTGCATTGAATTGCACTAATCTAAATTATATACTTTTGGCAAATACCATGCAACTTATACCCCTGTCAAGCTATTTGACATTTTCATATCCCCAGAAATCTTCCTTATGCTACTTTCCAGTCTCTCACTGGCAGCTCTAGAACTCCATATAAAATGGTATAATACAGTATGTCCAGCTTCTTTCACTCAACATAATGTCTGGGAGATGTATCCATATTGTTTAAATATCAGGAATTCAGTCCCTTCTATAACTGGGTAGTATTTTATTGTGTGAATATACCACAATTTTTTATGCAGTTTATGCATTCTCCTGTTGATGAACATTTGATGTGTTTCCAATTTGGAGCTATTATGAATGAAGCTGCTGTAAGCAGCCTTCTAAAACTTTAAGTGGACATATTTTTTGTTGTCATTTCTTTTGGACGAATACCTAGGAGTGCAATTGTTGGATCAAAGTAGGTTTATGCTTGACTTTAGAAGAAACTGCCAAAATTCACTTCAAAGTTCTTGAACCATCTAACATTCCAATCAAAAATGTGTGAAGGTTTTGGTGGCTCCAACTCCTTTCCAGTACTTGGTATTTTTAGTCTTTTCAATTTTAGCCAGTCTAGTGTATATTAATTCATATCTCATTATGATTTTCATTTGCTTTTCTCTGAAAACTAATGATTTTGATCACTTTTTCATGTCTTATTGGGCTTCTATAAAGCATCTGTTAAGTTTCTTGTCCATTTATTATTGGAGGGTATTTCCCATTTATTATGTAGTTTTAGAAGTGTTTATATAGGATACAGGTCTTATGTCAGATATATGTTTTAATTATTGCAGTTTTATTTCTAGGAGTTTTTTGGATTACTTTTGGAAACATCTTGAATATGTCTTATAGTCCCTAGCTCTTTATTCATATTTCAATTGTTTTATTTTTTAAACATTGTAAATATTATCATTTCAAATTGTGTGTTTGATAATTCTAATATCTAAAATCTTCATGAATATGATTCTGTTGCCTGTATTTTCTGCTAACTTGTATTCCTGTTGTCTTGTGTACTTAAATGTTTTGTAACTTTTAACTGTGAATTCATAATTCTTGGAGCTTAATCTGTGTTGATTCTTTAAGTCGTAGGATGAAGCAGGTTTCTCCAGAGAAATTTGTGTTTGCCACCGCAAACCAAAATTCTTGGTTTCAGGTACTTTAAATGATTAAGTATTGTAAATTTGGAGGTGGTTACTGGCTTTTGCTTAGGAAGTCTTAAGAAGGATTTTTTTTTTCACCTTGTGCCAATATTTCAGACAATTTCCCCTGTTCAGTGAGTGGGGAGCGAGGTGAGTGTATTTCTAATTCACTGTTCTTGAAGGTATAGCCAGTGGAATCTCAAATCTGCAATGGGTCACTTCACTTTTTCTCTCATCCCCTCACATCCAAACAGATTGCAAAAAACGAAGCCTGACTTACTAGAAACAGCAAATTCNTTTTGAGAAAAGTCTCACTTTGTCATCCAGGACGGAGTGCAGTGGCACGATCTCAGCTCAATGCAACCTCCGCCTCCCAGGTTCAAGTGATTCTTGTGCCTCAGCCTCCTGAGTAGCTGGGATTATAGGCACGCGCCATTATGCCCAGCTAATTTTTGTATTTTTAGTAGAAACAAGGCTTTGCCATGTTGGCCAGACTGGTCTTGAACTCCTGGCCTCAAGTGATCCACCTGCCTTGGCTTTCCAAAGTGCTGGGATTACAGGAGCGAGCCACCAACTCGGCCTCTTTCTATTATTATTTCTTAATATATTTTGAACTCACTGGTGCATCTATCCATTATTATTCATTTTCAACAGGAAAGTCTGTCAAGATATCTAATCAGTCCTAGACCACTGTACTGCTAGAAACAGGGATATAACAGTTGAGCTTTTGATCAGTAATTCGTCTCAGACTTCTTATTTGTGATACTCAGATGATTAAATTTACTCATTATCAAAACATGTATTAAAACCTATTAAAACTCATTTAACTGGGTGTGGTAGCATGTGCCTGTAGTCCCAGGTACTCAGGAAGCTGAGGTAGGAGGATCACTTGAGCCCAGGAGTCCAAAGCTGCAGTGAGCTATGATTGCACCACTGCAATCCAGCCCAGGCAACAGAGTAAGACTCTGTTTCTTTAAAAAAAAGTTTTTAATAACAAAATTTCAAAAACTCATGTTCGTGGATTGGAAGTATTAACATTGTTAAGCTGGTAATATTCCACAGATTGATCTACAGACTTAATACAGTTCTTATCAAAATTCCAACAACTTTTTTTTTTTTTCAGTATGGAAAAGCTGATCCTAAAATATACATGGAATTGCAAGGGACACAGAATAGCCAAAACAATCTTGAAAAAAGAACAAAGTTGGAGGACTCATACATCCTAATTTTATTGTATTTTTAAATTTTTTCCATCACTCCAAAGTTAGTTTTAAAACTTGATAAAGATAGCCAACTAGATTCAGCCAGGAGGAACATCTGATAGCACCAAGTGACTAGGACGTTGGGAAGACTGGTGCACTCCTAGCAGATTTTCAGAGGAAGGCACTGAAAATGGGTGGAGGGAAGACACAGATGCTGGGCTGAAAGGGGAAGAAGCTAGGAACCTTGAATGGGGCTACTGCACACCAGGACTCATTTCTGGTCCCCAGTGACTCCTGGGGAAGGGGTGAATTGAGCAGGCAAGGAGCAACTTTTTCTCGCCATAGGCCTCTGGATTACTGGCAGCAGGAGAACCCACAACCTTCATGGACACTTGAGCTGGCAGTGAGAACTGCTTAGAGAAGTGACAGGGGCAGAACTCTGGCTGGTGCAGAGCTCTGAGGGTTTGGTGAGAGAGCATCTATGAGGAGCACAGCCAGGGATGCCCATCCCCCAGACCTTACATTGCTCCCCAGGAGACTTTAGCCCTATTGGAACTGTTGGACCTGAACAGTGCAGGGCAGTCTTGCCCATGAGATGGTGCCAGTTCAACCTGAGCACCCCTTGGTCTGCTGGCCTTTCCAGGGGCCCCAGCCTGGCCACACCTGCTTGCAGTGGATCCTTGGATGCCCAGGTGGGGTGACTCTTAGAGGCCCACATCATAGTTCCTGCACTGGCAAACTGTACATGACTGGTGAAGAGCTCCAGCAGAGTGGCCCCCGTGGGCACATACCAGCTCACCCATGCCATCACCCCACCACACCCTCCCCCATGCCACTTTACCTACACACACTTGCCCACAGCCATCCCCTACATTGCTTAGCTGGTGTCTGTGTATGGAGGGGTGAAACTTGCCCCCTCCTTCGCCACCAGCATGCATGTGCACATGCACCCTGCTGTGTACCTGCTGCCAGTGTGAGTGCACCGTGCCCCCTGCCATGCTGCCATTACCATCAGAGTGTCCAAGGGCATGGAAACTGCCAGCGACACACCCACCAGCTCCCCACCCCCATACTGACACTGCTGCTTGCACAAAACTAGGCACAGAGGCCAGTGTCCCCACCTGTGCACTGTGCGGCATGAATGTGCGCAAGGAGGACTCTGGTCACACACCTGCCAACACCTTGGCTCTACGCAAACAGTTTTGTTGGTGAGAAACTATGCATGGAGACCAGAAGACCCACCCCTACTCTGAGCAGGCACTGTCACCCATATAAACACATGCTCAGAGGGCACTCATAGTCCCATGCCTACCAGCATGCCAATGCCATACTAACACCACCACCAGTGCAAATGTGCATAGAGACTCCAGTGGGACATCCTGCCCCCTTACAAAATACTTCGACCACCACCCCTGAAAACACCTTCATGGAGGATGGCACCCCTGAACCCACCAGGACTCGACACAGCTGAGGAGCATGCACCCTGCTGTGCTGCCTCTGTTGTTGGCATGTGTAAATGAGGACAGATCCAGGTACCACCACCCTACAAAGCACTTTGGCTGACATCACCCATCAGAGTGTTGTCACCAACATTCTGGGAACACTTTGGCCTCTCTAGTGCAGCAGGTTCCAAACCTCAAGAGGCCAGAGAAAAAAGGCAGGGGCATGATACCCACTCCCAAGATTTAGAGCATGTAATTCAGAAATCCTGAGCTGAGCCTTTGGCCCTGAATATCTTTCAGAAATGAAGCCAGCTGACAGAACCCACCTTATACTACAGCCAAACTCCCAAGGACATCAAATAGGATAAAAGAGGAAAAAAAACAACCAAAGCACAGCAACTTCTAAGATTAAAGGAGCATTAGCCCACAAAGCTGAGAAAGAATCAGCACAAGAACTCTGGCAACTCAAAAAGCCAGAGTGTCTTCTTACCTCCAAATGATCATACTACTTCCCCAGAAATAGTTCTTAACCAGGCAGAGATGGCTGAAATTACAGAAATAGAATTCAGAATATGGATAGTAACAAAGATCATTGACATACAGGAGAAAGTCAAAACCCAATCCAAGGAATCTAGAGATTATAATAAAATGATACAGAAGCTGATAGATGAAATGGCAATTATAAGAAAGAACCTAAAAGATATGATAAAGTTGAAAAACACACTACAAGAACTTCATGATGCAATTGCAATTATTAACAGAAGAATTGACCAAGCTGAGAAAAGAATCTCAGGGTTTGGAGACTGGCTCTCTGAAGTAACTGAGTCACAGAAAAATAAAGAAAAAACAATAACAAAGAATGAACAAAACCTCCAAGAATAATAAAATAATGTAAAGAGACCCAATCTGTGACTCACTGGCATACCTGAGAGGGAGAGAAACTAAGGAACTTGGAAAACATATTTTAGGATATCATCCATGAACCTCACTAGAGAGGCCAAAATTTAAATTCAGGAAATGCAGAGAACCCCTGCAAAATACTACACAAGAAGACCATCCTCAAGACACATAGTCATCAGATTCTCAAAGGCCAAAATGAAAGAAAAAAATGTTAAAGGTAGCTAGAGAAAAGGGACAGGTAACCTACAAAGGGAAGCCCATCAGGCCAACAGCAGACCTGTCTGCAGAAACCCTACAGAGACAGAAGAGATTGGTCTATATTCAGCATTCTTAAAGTAAAGAATTTTCAGCAAAGAATTTCATATCGGGCCAAACTAAGCTTCATAAGTGAAAGAAAAATAAGACCCTTTTCAGACAAGCAAATACTAAGGGAATTTATTACTACCAGGCCTGCCTTAAAAGAGGTCATGAAGGAGTGCTAAACATGGAAACAAAAGGCCATTACCAACAACTACAAAAACATACTTAAGTACATAGACCAGGAAAAATATAAAGCAACCACACAAACAAGTCTGCATAATAACCAGCTAACAATATGATTACAGAATCAAATTCACACATACCAATATTAGTACTAACCTTGAATGTAAATGGGCTGAATGCACCAACTAAAAGGCAGAGTGGCAAGTTGGATAATGAAGCAAAACACAATGGTATGCTGTATTCAAGAGACCCATCTCACGTGCAATGATGCCCATAGGCTCAGAGTAAAGGAATGGAGAAAAATCTACCAAGCAAACAGAAAACAAAAGAAAGCAGGGGTTGCTATTCTAATTTCAGAGAAAACAGATTTTAAACTAACGAAGATCAAAAAAGACAAGGAAGGGTATTACAGAATGGTTAAGAGTTCAATTGAACAAGAAGAGTTAACTATCCTAAATATATACATACCCAATACAGGAGTACCCAGATTCATAAAGTAAGTCCTTAGAGACCTACAAAGAGATTTAGATAACCACACAATAATAGTGGGAGACTTTAACACCCCATTGACAGTGTGAGACATATTATCAAGGCAGAAAACTAACAAAGACATTCAGGACCTTAACTCAATGCTTGGACAAATAGACCTAACAGCCGTGCACAAAACTCTCCACCCAAAAACAACAGAATATACATTCTTCTCATCTGCATGTGCCACATACTCTAAAATAGACAGTACAATTGGTAATAAAACAATCCTCAGCAAATTAAAAAAAAATCTGAAATCATATCAACCACACTCTCGGACCACAGTGCAATAAAAATAGAAATCAATGCTAAGAAAATCAGTCAACACTAGACAATTACATAGAATTTAAACAACCTGCTCCTGAATGACTACTGGGTAAATAATAAAATTAAGGCAGAAATCAAGAAGTTCTTTGAAACCGATGAGAAAAATACAACATACCAGAATCTCTGGGTTGCAAACAAAGCAGTGTTAAGAAGGAAGGTTATAGCACTAAATGCCCACATCAAAAAGAATGATCTCAAATTAACAACCTAACATCACAGCTACAGGACCTAGATAAACAAGAGCTAACCAATCTCAAAGCTAGCAGAAAACAAGAAATAACCAAAATCATATCTAAACTGAAGGAAATTGAGGTGTTTAAAGCCATACAAAATATCAATGAATCCAGGAGCTGGTTATTTGAAAGAACTAATACGATACATAGACTGCTAGCCAGACTAATAATAAAAGAGAGATGATCCAAATAAACATAATCAGAAATGAGAAGGAGAACAGTATCTGACCCCACAAATATACAAAAAAGAAACACAGAGAGACTATTATGAACACCTCTATGCACAGAAGTAGAAAACCTGAAAGAAATAGACATATTCCTATACACATAAGCCTCCCAAGATTTAACCAGGAAGTAATTAAAACCCTGAACTGACCAATAATGAGTCTTGATATTGAGTCAATAATAAAAACCCTACAAACCAGAAACAGCCCAAGACCAGCAGAATTCACAGCTGAATTCTAGCAGCTATATAAAGAAGAGCTGGTACTATTCCAACTAAAACTATTCCAAAGAATTGAGGAAGAGGGACTCCTCCCTAACTCATTCTATGAAGCCAGTATCATCCTCATACCAAAACTTGGCAGAGACACACCAAATAAAAGAAAACTTCAGAAACCAATATTCCTGATGAACATAAATGAAAAAATCCTCAAAGAATGACTAGCAAACTGAATCCAGCAGCATATCAAAAAGCTAATCCACCATGATCAAGTAGGCTTTATCCCCAGGATGCAGGGTTTGTTCAACACATGCAAATCCATAAATGGGATTCATCACATAAAGAGAACTAAAAACAAACAAACAAAACACGATCATCTCAATAGATGCAGAAAAGACTTTTTGATAAAATTCAAAGTTCCTTCATGTTACAAACCCTCAACAAACTAGGCATTGAAGGAATAATAAGAGCCATCTATGACTAACCCACAGCCAGCATCATACTGAATGAGCAAATACTGTAAGAATTCCCTTTGAAAACCGGAACAAGACAAGAATGCCCTCTCTCACCACTCCTATTCACCACTTCCATAGTACTGGAAGTCCTCACCAGAGCAATCAGGCAAGAGAAAAAAATAAAAGGCATTCAAATAGGAAGAAAGGAATTCAAACTATCCCTGTTTGCAGATGATATGTTACTATATCTAGAAAACCCCATAATCCCTCCCCAGTTGATCTGATATACAACTTCACCAAAGTTTCATGACACAAAGTAAATATACAAAAATCAGTAGCATACACCTATACACCAACAACATCCAAGCTGAGAGCCAAATCAAGAATGCAATTCTATTCACAATAGCCACAAAAAGTATAAAATACCTCAGAATACAGCTAACCAAGGAGGTGAAAGACTGCTACAACAATAATTACAAACCACTGCTCAAGGAAAGAAGAGAGGATACAAACAAATGGAAAAACATTCCATGCTCGTGGATAGGAAGAATCAACACTGACAAAATGGTCATACTGCCCAAAGCAATTTACAGAGTCAAAGTTATTACTATCAAACTACCAATAACATTCATTACAGAATTAGAAAAAACTATTTTGAAATTAATATGGAAGCAAAACATAGCCTTAATAGTCAATCCTAAACAAAAAGAACAAAGCTAGAAGCACCACATTACCCAATTTCAAACTATACTACAAGGTGTGGTAACCAAAACAACATGGCGCTGGTAATAAAACAGACACGTACACCAATGAAGCAGAATAGAAAGCTCAGAAATAATGCTGCACACCTACATCAATCTGATCTTTGACAAAATCAGCAAAAACAAGCAATAGGGAAGGGACTCCCTATTCAATAAATGGTGCTAAGACAACTGGCTAGCATATGCAGAAGATTGAAACTGAACCCCTTTCTTAAACCGTATACAAAAAAGGATGGATTAAAGACATAAATGTAAAACCCCAAACTATAAAAACCCTGGAAGACAATCTAGGCACTACCATTCAGGACATAGGCATGAGCAAAGACTTCATGATGAAGACGCCAAAGGCAATTGTGACAAAAGCAAAAATCGACAAATGGGATTGAAGTAAACGAAAGAGCTTCTGCATAGCAAAAGAAACTATCAACAGAGTAAGCAGACAACCTACAGAATGGGAGAAAATATTTGCAAACTGTATCCAACAAAGGTCTAATATCCAGAATCTATAAGAAATGTAAACAAATTACCAAGCCAAAAAAAAAAAAAAAAAAAAAAAAAAAAAAAAAAAAAAAAAAAAAAAAGCCGGGCGCGGTGGCTCAAGCCTGTAATCCCACCACTTTAGGAGGCCGAGACGGGCGGATCACGAGGTCAGGAGATCGAGGCCATCTTGGCTAACACGGTGAAACCCCGTCTCTGCTGAAAAATGCAAAAAACTAGCCGGGTGACGAGGCGGGCTGGGGCAGGAGAATGGCGTAAACCCGGGAGGCGGAGCTTGCAGTGAGCTGAGAACCGGCCACTGCACTCCAGCCTGGGCGGCAGAGCAAGACTCTTGTCTCAGGAAAAAAAAAAAAAAAAAAAAAAACAGAGAAAAGGGGGAAGATGGAAGATAGAAAGCAGGACTAGCTCGCAGCTCCAGCTTACATGGACAGAGCAGAGTGTGGAGACTCATATCATGAACTTTTGCTCCAGAACTACTGCAGGAATATATCAGAAAAGCGGAGAGAATCTACAGACCCTCTGAAAGAAGTACATCGCTCCTGCAGAATCTGGGAGAAAGCCCAAATACTGTGAGAGCCCAAGCTGTGACAGTGGGAAAGAGGGATCGTCCACCCTCAAATACACACCTTCAATGGGGAACCTGAAGGTTTAGATCATGGGAGAATAACTTGAGCTTACCTGGAGCTGAGTCAATTTAGAGAGCTGAGCAAAACACAGGGGTAGTAGAGGAAGCAGTGGGAAAAGCCATGTGGGCTTTCTGGGTCCCCAGGGAAGCCATTTCTGACTTGTCTCACAGAGGTTCTTGGTGAGAGCTGCCAGAGGAACTGGGAAAAGACCACAGGGAGAAGGAAACCTCCAGCTGAACTTTGTAACAATTACAACTGAATGCGAAGTCTCCTGGCCAGAACTCAGGGAAGGGCATGAATCCGGTGTGCGGACTCAACAGGTGGGGAGGCGTGAAAGCCCTGCTTGCTTTCTCAGCTGGGAGGCTGGTAGCCTAGGCAAGTTCTCAGCCCTGCTCACCCACTGCCTGGAAACAAACTTGA
Source organism: Rhinopithecus bieti (assembly GCF_001698545.2). Classification (NCBI taxonomy): domain Eukaryota; kingdom Metazoa; phylum Chordata; class Mammalia; order Primates; family Cercopithecidae; genus Rhinopithecus; species Rhinopithecus bieti. The sequence goes on from NW_016820090.1 coordinate 30,628, forward strand.
TGCTGTTGGGGAGAGCATGGTGGGAGTAAGACCGATCTTTTGGGTTGTGTGGGAGCTGGGTGAGGCCTGTAACTGCCAGCTTTCCCCGACTTCCCTGGTGACTTGGATGACACAGCAGAGACAGCCATAATCCTCCTGGGAACATTACTCCATTGATTTGGGAACCACACCCCATCCCCCACAGCAGCCTCAGCAAGCTCGACCCAAAGAGAGTCTGAGCTCAGACATGCCTAACTCTGCCCCCACCCATCCTGGTCTTTCCCTACCCATCCTGGTAGCTGAAGACAAAGGGTATATTCTATAGAGAGTTATAGAGCTCCACCGATCACCTGATCCTACGTATACTACCATAGCTCATGCTCTCTTGAAAGCCTGCCATGTCCTGGCAGGAGGCCAACCAGCATAAAAATAGTGCATTAAACAACCAAAACTAAGGACCTTCACAGAGTCCATTTCATTCCCCTGTCACCTCCACCAGAGCAGATGCTGGTATCCATGGCTGAGAGACCTGAAGACAGTTCACATCACAGGACTCTGTGCAGACAACCCCCAGTACCAACCTGGAGCCTGGGAGCCCTGCTGGGTGGCTAGAGCCAAAAGAGAAATAACAATCATTACAGTTCGGCTCTCAGGAAGCCACATCCCTAGGAAACTGGGAAGAGTACTACATCAAGAGAACACCCCATGGGACAAAAGAATCTGAAAAGCAGCCTTGAGACCCAGACCTTCCCTATGACATAGCCTTCCCAAATGAGAAGAAACCAGAAAACAATTCTGGTAAAATAAAAAAAAAAAAAAAAAAGGTTCTTTAACACCCCCCAAAAATCACACTAGCTCACCAGCAATGGATCCAAACCAAAAAGAAATCTCGGATTTACCTGGAAAAGAATGCAGAAGGTTGAGTATTAAGTTAATCAAGGAGGCACCAGAGAAAGGTAAAGTCCAGTTTAAGGAAATGAAAAACTGATACAAGATATGAGGGGAGAAATATTCAGTGAAATAGATAGCATAAATAAAAAACAATTACAACTTCAGGAAATAAAGGACACACTTAGCAAAATGCAAAATGTACTGGGAAGTCTTAGCAATAGAATCGAACAAGCAAAAGAAAGAACTTCAGAGCTCAAAGATAAGGCTTTTCGATTTAACCAAATCCAATAAAGACAAAGAAAAAAGAATTTTAAAAAATGAACAAAGCCTCCAAGAAGTTTTGGGATTATGGTTAAATGACCAGCCCAAGAATAATTAGGTCCATGAAGAAGAAGAGAAATCTAAAAGTCTGAAAACCCTGTATTTGAGGCGAATAATTAGGGAGGAAAACTTCCCTGACCTTGGGCTAGAGCACCTAGACGTTCAAATACAAAAAGTTCCAAAGAACACCTGGGAAATCTAATCACAAAAAATCATTGCCTAGGTACATCGTCATCATGCTTATCTAAAGTCAATTGACAAAGGAAAAGAATCTTAAGAGCTCTGAGGCAAAAGCCACAGGAACCCTTATAAAGGAAAATCTTTCAGATTAACAGCCAGGTTCTCAAGGCCAGGAAACCCTATAAGTTAGAGGGATTGTGGTCCTATTGTTAACTTCCTCTAAACATTTATCAGCTAAGAATTTTGTACTCAGCAAAACTAAGCATCAATAAATGAAGAGAGATAGGCCTCTTTCAGACAAACAAATATCTGAGAGAATTTGCCACTACCCAAGCCAGCCACTAAAAGAAATACTAAAAGGAATCCTAGATCTTGAAACCAAAACCAAAAGAGGACCTCCTTAAAGCATAAATCTCACAGGATACCTATAAAACAATAACACATAAAAAACAAGGGTATTCAGCTAACAAACTAGGCATAAATGAATGAAATAGTTTATCTCATATCTCATACTAACATTAAATGTAAAGCCTAAATGCTCTCTACTTAAAAGATTAACAGATTTGCAGAATGGGCTAAGATTATCAACTGAGTATCTGCCATCTTCAAGAGGACTCACCCAACACATGAGGACTCAATAAACTTAAGGTAAAGGTGGTGGAAAAAGAGATTTCCATGCAAATGGACACCAAAAGCGAGCCTGGATGTAGCTATCCTTACATGAGACAAAAAGAACTTTGAAGCAACAGCATGGTTAAAATAAGACAGTCCAGGCATGGCTGGCTCATGCCTTGTAATCCCAGCACTTTGGGAGGCCAAGGCGGGGGATCACTGGAGGTCAGGAGGTTTGAGACCAAGCCTGGCCAACTATGGCGAAAACCTCGTCTCTACTAAAAATGCAAGAAATTTAGGCTGGGCATGGAGGCGTGCACCTGTAGTCCAGTACTAGGGAGGCTGAGGCAGGAGAATCACTTGAACCCAGGGAGGCAGAGTTTTGGTGAGCCAGATCGCCCACCCACTGCCGCTCCAGCCTGGGTGACAGTTGAGACTCCATCCTCAAAAAAAAAAAAAAAAAAAAAAAAGACACAGAGTGACATTATATTAATGATAAAAGGCCTTGTCAAACCAAGAAACTATCACATCCTAAGTATATATGGCACCTAACAGTGGAGCTCCCAAATTTATAAACAATTCCTACTTACACCTAAGAAATTAGGATCGCAACATGATAATAGTGTTGAGACTTCAATTGCTCCACTGACAGCACTAGACAGGTCATCAAGACAAGAAAGTCAACAAAGAAACAATGATTAAAACTATACCCTGGAAAAATGGACTTAACAGATATTTACAGAACCATTCTATCCAACAGGCCACAGAATATACATTCTATTCATCAGCACATGGAACTTTCTCCAAGATAGAACACATGATAGGCCACAAAAAAACTCTTAATAAATTTAAGAAAATCAAAATTATATCAGGTACTCTCTCAGCCACAGTGGAATAAAATTTGAAATCAGCTCCAAAAGGAACCCTCAAAACCATGCAAATATATGGAAATTAAATAGCCTGCTCATAAATGATCGAGTCAACAATGAAATCAAGATGGAAATTAAAATCAAAACCACATTGCAGTAACACTTTACTCCCGCAAGAATGGCCATAATTAAAAAATCAAAAAATAATAGGTGTTAGTGTGGATGCAGTGAAAAAGGAACACTTCTACACTGCTGGTGGGAATGTCAACTAATGGAAAACAGTGTGGAGATTCCTTAAAGAACTAAAAGTAGAACTACCATTTGATCCAGCAATCTTACTCCTGGGTATCTACCCAGAGGAAAAGAAGTCATTATCTGAAAAAGACATTTGCACATACGTATTTATAGCAGCAAAATTTACAATTGCAAAATATGGAACCCACCCAGATGGCCATCAATCAACTGGTGAATAAAAAAACTGTGGTATATATACACTATAGAATACTACTCAGCCATAAAACGGAAGGAACTAATGGCATTTGCAGCAACCTGGATGGGATTGGAGACTATTAGTCTAAGTGAAGTAACTCAGGAATGGAAAACCAAACATCATATGTTGTCACTCATAAGCGGGAGCTAAGCTATAAGGATGCAAAGGCATAAGAATGACACAATGGACTTTGGGGACTCAGGGGAAAAGGGTGGGAAGGGGGTGAGGGATAAAAGGCTACAAACTGGGTTCAGTGTATACTGCTCGGGTGACGAGTAAACCAAAATATTGCAAATCACCAATAAAGAACTTACTCATGGCTGGGCACAGTGGCTCATGCCTGTAATCCCGGCACTTTGGGAGGCTGAGGTAGGCAGATCACCTGAGGTCAGGAGTTCGAGACCAGCCTGACCAACACGGAGAAACCCCGTCTCCACTAAAAATACAAAATTGGCCGGGCGTGGTGGCGCATGCTTGTAATCCCAACTACTTGGGAGGCTGAGGCAGGAGAATCACTTGAACCCGGGAGGCAGAGGTTGTGGTGAGCCAAGATCGTGCCATTGCACTCCAGCCTGGGCAACAAAGAGCGAAACTCCATCTCAAAAATAAAGAAAAAAAGAAAAAAAAAACTTACTCATGTAACCAAATACCACCTGTTCCCCAAAACCTATAGAAATTTTAAAATGACTAAAAGGAAAACATTTTTTTAAATAATCTTGCCCCACCCCAAAAAAGAAAACAGAACATTTAATGATGGTTAATATCAAAATTATTTTGGGTCCAACGAGAGATGGGGTGTTCCAGCTTTTTACAACCCTATTTTAAAAGCAAAGAAAATATTCAGTTTATTTGTTTGTAAAACAAGTATTTGATACAAGTTTAATGGGGTGAATAAATCTCAAATATGTACAAATAAGTGGGGAAAGTACAGAGATGGACAGGTCAATGTAGGCATCAATTTACTACAGGTACTTCTCATTCTCAAAGTAAATCTGCAGTTCATTTTAGAAAAAGTGTGATAGGAAAGGAACAGAACAGAGGTAAATGAAAAAATATACTATGTAGCATACCTAAAGAATCAAAGATTTGTCTTATTTTCTCATCTATCCATGATATTTGCTAATTATTTAATTTATTACAGAGACAAGCTAAAAAACAGACAGCAATGCCTGTAAGCTGACTGAGCCCACAGCTTTTAATTGAGGGGGACAGTGGGAGGGCAACATCTCACTGTATTTAATACACAAAACAGAAATCCAAAACACTTACCAATTTGTACTTGTTTGGGCTGGCTAAGGGAAACATATGCTGATGTTTCATCAGTCCAGGATATGTGAATGTTGCCTGTAATCACAAATTAAAAGTAAAGTGAACATTTAAAAAAAAAAAGCAAAACCAAAAAACCCTACTAAAATGTATGAAAAGGAGATAAACAGACACTTTTCAAAAGAAAATATGCACGTGGCCAACAAGCATATGAAAAAATGATAAACATTGCATGGTAATGTTTGGAAACTATTTTGAAATTATACGATTAAATGCATATGCAGAGTAAAATGTAGCATTTAAAACTACACAAAATCAATTCACTGTGTATTTCAATGATTTAGTTCAAATATTGCTTGAACCCCATTATGGGTCTAATTTGATAGTTACTTAAAGATGATAAAGAGACACATATGATCCAGGCCCATGAATAATTTAAAGAGTAGTTCTAAAGTCATAAAATTCATGCTTTACATACAACTTTAGGAGATCCGGTGTGGGGAAAGATTTTGTATTACATACGACCAACAGGAAGCTTGTCTGAGAATATATAAATGTGCTTGCAAATAAAAAAGAACATGAAAATGAGCAGGAGGCTTGAACAAGCATTTCACGAAACAGGATACCCCAATTACTGATACAAATTTTTTACAGTGCTAAATTTCATAGGGAAAGTGCAAATTACAAAAGAAAATACAAATTGAAAGTATAGAAATACCACTGCACATTAGCAGAACGCCAAAACTGAAAAGGATGTACAATATCAAGTATTGCTGAAGATGCATGACTCGGAGTATAGACTATATTTTAGTGAATAGACTACTCCCAAGTCTATTCACAAAAGAAATGCATGCACATGTACACCCAAGGGACGTATAGAAGAATATTTATAGCAGCATTATTCATGATGACCCCAAACTGGAAACAACCCAAATGTCCAACAGGCAAGTGGATAAATACACATAGCATATTCCTGCAATGGAATACTATACGGTAATAAAATAAATTATACAGCTATATGTCACAACATGGATCACAAACAGAAGGTTGAATAAAACACCAGATGTAGAAGATAACTATATGATTCCATTAAATAAAATTTAAAAGAAGGCAAGTCTAACCAAAGTAAGGATGTCTTTAGTTTTCTTTTGTGTAGAAGGGAAGATTTATTACTGGGGCTCCTGGGAATTTGTTAATGCTCTATTTCTTCACCTGGGTGGTAGCTGCTTGGATATGCTCAGATTTTAAAGAATTCGTAGAATTGTTCATTTACCTTTTATATATTTTATTTACATTATTCACAATAAAATGGTTAAAAAAATTGGAAAGAAGGCTATTTGGTGAGTAGAGGATCTGAGCAGATGAATTTGAATGGTCTTAAGGATTGGGGCATCAAGCTATTATATAGTCTCATGAACCCACCTTCATTATGGAGTTAGCTCCGTGGAGGAGGCTGTCATACTTTGTCGGACTTTCTCTTCTCCAGAAAGTGTTAGAGACAACATGCTCAACACTATCCCTACTGAGTGGAAACTGACATTTCTATTTTATCTGTTATTACAGTATCATTCTTCTCAAATGCAATTTCTTTTCAGAATATGTTGGTAATTGGTAAATAGGGAGGAGACGGGGAAGTGTTTAAAATATGGAAAGAGGGTTGAAAGACAGGGTTTAAAAATCTTGTTGATTTTAGTTATCATATACCATGAGTACAAAAGAGGAATAAAATGATAACAAGCCCCTTATGGACAAAATTATTGTGAGACTAAACTAGAATGATTAATCATCACATTTTGTCATAGGATATTCTGGTATTGACAGTCCTGCATCATATTTAAATCCTAAACTTAAAATATCTTTTATTGATTATGTGCTAGGTTAATGAATTTCCCCTGATATTGGTAATAATCTGAATGAAGTAGAGAATAAGTTATATTTCAGAAACTTTCCATGATATATTAATTCTTTATCAATTTTATGTTAAATTTGTTATTTAGTCAGGTGCAGTGGCTCATGCCTATAATCCTAGCAATTTGGGAGGCCGAGGCAGGAGGATTATTTGAGCTCAGGAGTTAAAGACCACCCTGGGCAACATAGTGAGACCTCATCTCTATTTTTTAAAAAAGAAAAAATTTATTATCTTGAAAAAACAGAAAACAATATTTTAAAAATCATTAAACTTAAAAAAATTGNGCCTGTAATCACAAATTAAAAGTAAAGTGAACATTTAAAAAAAAAAAAGCAAAAACCAAAAAACCCTACTAAAATGTATGAAAAGGAGATAAACAGACACTTTTCAAAAGAAAATATGCACGTGGCCAACAAGCATATGAAAAAATGATAAACATTGCATGGTAATGTTTGGAAACTATTTTTGAAATTATACGATTAAATGCATATGCAGAGTAAAATGTAGCATTTAAAAACTACACAAAAATCAATTCACTGTGTATTTCAATGATTTAGTTCAAATATTGCTTGAACCCCCATTATGGGTCTAATTTGATAGTTACTTAAAGATGATAAAGAGACACATATGATCCAGGCCCATGAATAATTTAAAGAGTAGTTCTAAAGTCATAAAATTCATGCTTTACATACAACTTTAGGAGATCCGGTGTGGGGAAAGATTTTTGTATTACATACGACCAACAGGAAGCTTGTCTGAGAATATATAAATGTGCTTGCAAATAAAAAAGAACATGAAAATGAGCAGGAGGCTTGAACAAGCATTTCACGAAACAGGATACCCCAATTACTGATACAAATTTTTTACAGTGCTAAATTTCATAGGGAAAGTGCAAATTACAAAAAGAAAATACAAATTGAAAGTATAGAAATACCACTGCACATTAGCAGAACGCCAAAACTGAAAAGGATGTACAATATCAAGTATTGCTGAAGATGCATGACTCGGAGTATAGACTATATTTTAGTGAATAGACTACTCCCAAGTCTATTCACAAAAGAAATGCATGCACATGTACACCCAAGGGACGTATAGAAGAATATTTATAGCAGCATTATTCATGATGACCCCAAACTGGAAACAACCCAAATGTCCAACAGGCAAGTGGATAAATACACATAGCATATTCCTGCAATGGAATACTATACGGTAATAAAAATAAATTATACAGCTATATGTCACAACATGGATCACAAACAGAAGGTTGAATAAAAACACCAGATGTAGAAGATAACTATATGATTCCATTAAATAAAATTTAAAAGAAGGCAAGTCTAACCAAAGTAAGGATGTCTTTAGTTTTCTTTTGTGTAGAAGGGAAGATTTATTACTGGGGGCTCCTGGGAATTTGTTAATGCTCTATTTCTTCACCTGGGTGGTAGCTGCTTGGATATGCTCAGATTTTAAAGAATTCGTAGAATTGTTCATTTACCTTTTATATATTTTTATTTACATTATTCACAATAAAAATGGTTAAAAAAATTGGAAAGAAGGCTATTTGGTGAGTAGAGGATCTGAGCAGATGAATTTGAATGGTCTTAAGGATTGGGGGCATCAAGCTATTATATAGTCTCATGAACCCACCTTCATTATGGAGTTAGCTCCGTGGAGGAGGCTGTCATACTTTGTCGGACTTTCTCTTCTCCAGAAAGTGTTAGAGACAACATGCTCAACACTATCCCTACTGAGTGGAAACTGACATTTCTATTTTTATCTGTTATTACAGTATCATTCTTCTCAAATGCAATTTCTTTTCAGAATATGTTGGTAATTGGTAAATAGGGAGGAGACGGGGAAGTGTTTAAAATATGGAAAGAGGGTTGAAAGACAGGGTTTAAAAATCTTGTTGATTTTAGTTATCATATACCATGAGTACAAAAGAGGAATAAAATGATAACAAGCCCCTTATGGACAAAATTATTGTGAGACTAAACTAGAATGATTAATCATCACATTTTGTCATAGGATATTCTGGTATTGACAGTCCTGCATCATATTTAAATCCTAAACTTAAAATATCTTTTATTGATTATGTGCTAGGTTAATGAATTTCCCCTGATATTGGTAATAATCTGAATGAAGTAGAGAATAAGTTATATTTCAGAAACTTTCCATGATATATTAATTCTTTATCAATTTTATGTTAAATTTGTTATTTAGTCAGGTGCAGTGGCTCATGCCTATAATCCTAGCAATTTGGGAGGCCGAGGCAGGAGGATTATTTGAGCTCAGGAGTTAAAGACCACCCTGGGCAACATAGTGAGACCTCATCTCTATTTTTTAAAAAAGAAAAAATTTATTATCTTGAAAAAACAGAAAACAATATTTTAAAAATCATTAAACTTAAAAAAATTGACCAATCATCTGTTTCACCTTTCAATTTTTCTCCATATGAATGTGCTTGACATAACTAATACTTTTTGTTAATTTAGCCTTTCTCTTTGGTATTATACTGCAAGCATTTAAACATGTCATTGACATGCCTATCAATCTTTTCTTGTGTTATTTCATCTGCTGCTTCAACATTGGAGAATTGTAATCCCTGTGGATTCTTCTTAGTTTCAATTAAATAAAATGTCTCTTCCAGTCCCCAACCTCATCCTTTCCTTGATCTTTGCTTTAAACATTGCTTGTTATACATAGACCCCAAAGGCAGATCTTACTTTTAATCCTGAAGTCCTTGTTTATCTTTTACATATAAAAGGATCAGATGAGGGGAAAAGATACTCAATTTATGAGGGTTTTTAAGTAAAGGTTAAACAAACTGGGCTTGTTTAGCTTTGAAACTGGATTAGTTTATTGATGTTGGGGAGAAGAATTGAGGAATTTTAAAGAAAAGACTTCAAGTAGATGAAAGAATAGATGGTATTGAGCAACTGTTCTCCACTTCCGTTGAGAATGAAAGGAAATGGACATACTAGAGGGAGAAGGCTTTCGTCTTGGAAATATAGAAATGATACCCAGCTACTGAGATTAATATATTGGGAGACAAGACAATCAAAAAAAAAAAAAAAGGATTAAGTTGATCTTGCCTTGGTTGCAAAGTTATATACTACATAATAACAATTTAAAAATTTGTATAGCACTTTGAAGTTTACAAAACAATTTATCATAATTACTTCATTTGAACCTCACAGCAACCTTGTGAAGGCGGTATTATATTCACTTAGGGAGAGTATTATATTTACTTAAATCCACTTAAGGATGAGGAAACTGAGTTTAAATTGCCAAACATCAAAGAAGCTGGTAAGTAATACAACATGATTTTTTAAAAAACTGTTTGATTAGATATAATTCAAATGCCATATAATTCACCTATAAAGTGTATGATTCAATAGTTTTAGTATATTCAGAGTTTTGCAACCATCACCACAATCAACTTTAGAGCATATTTTATCACTTCAAAAGAAACCTCATACACATTAGCAGGTATTCCAATTCCCCAGCACTAGGCAATCACTAACATTCTATCTTTATAGATTTGCTTATTGTGGCCATTTCATATAAATGGAATCATACAATATATGGTATTTTTAATTTTTTTCACTGAGCATAATGTTTTCAAGGTCCATCCATGTTGTAGCATGTATCGACACTTCCTTCCTTTGTATGGCTCAAAAATATTTCTGTCTTATTCTGTGATGTTATTACAGAGTTTCTGATAAGGTGTAAGTTATAAAGAACAGAGATTTATTTTTTACAGTTCTGGAGGCTGGGAAGTCCAAGGTTGAGGGTTCTGCATCTGACAAGGGCCTTCTTTCTGCATCACGCTACGGTGGAAGGCAGAAGGTGAAAGGGCAAGAAAGCATGCATGTGCATGTGAGAGATCAAACTCACACCCTCAAGCTCTTTATTTATTTATTTATTTAGAGACGGAGACTTGCTCTGTCACCCAGGCTGGAATGAAGTAGCACGATCTTGGCTCACTGCAACTTCTGCCTCCTGAGTTCAAGCGATTCTCCTGCCTCAGCCTCTTGAGGAGCTGGGATTACAAGCATGTGCCACCACGCACAGCTAATTGTATTTTTAGTAGAGACGGGGTTTCACCATGTTGGCCAGGCTGGTCTTGAACTCCTGACCTCAAGTGATCCACTGGCCTAAACCTCCCAAAGTGCTGTGATTACAAGAGTGAACCACTGCACCCAGCCCTCAAGCCCTTTAGTAATCAACATTAATTCATTCATGAGAGTGTAGCCCTCATGACCTAAATATCACTCATCAGGCCTCAGCTAATAGGAATTAAGCTGAATTGGGAATTAAGTTTCTAAAACATGCTTTTTAGGGGGCATACTTAAACCATAGCAATTTTATTGTATGGATATACGACATTTTGTTCATTCAGTTACCAATTGATGAACATTTAAGTTGTTTCTACTTTTCGGCTATTCTAAACAATGCTGCTGTAAACATTCATGTTCAGGTTTTTGTGCAGACATATTTTCATTTACAACTTGATCTTCAACCCCAGTTTTTTGTCATAGGCAGAATTCTGAGATGGCCACTATCATTTCCACCCTCTAGTATATATACCCTACATAATCCCCTCCACTTGAGTGTGGGCAGAACTTGTGAATATGGATGGGATATCACTCCACTGATTTGATTATGTTACATGGCAAAGATAAGGGAATTTGCTGATGTAATTAAGGCATTGAATCAGTTGACTTTAAGTTAATCAAAAAAGAGATTATCTTGGGTGGGTCTTTTCTAATCAGGCAAGCCCTTTAAAAGAGGGTCCTGTCCTTTCTTGAAAGAAAGATTCAAAACCAAAGAGATTCTCTTTCTGGCGGTGGAGAAGCAACCAATCACGTTAATTACCTATAAAAGGGGTCACGTGGCAAGGATCTGAGGATCCCTCTAGAAACAAGAGTAGTCCTCAGCCAACAGCCAGCAAGAAAACAAGGATTTCAGTCCTACAATTGTAAGGAAGTGAATTTTGGGGCAATCAGTGAGTTTGAGAGAGGGACTCCAAGTCTCAGATGAGATTGCAGCCCTGGCTGATATCTTGATTTTTATCTTGGTGAGATCTGGAGCAGAGAATGCAACTCATCTGTATCTACGCTACTGACCCACAGAAATAGTGAGATAATAAACGTATGTTGTTTTTAGTCACAAAGTTTATGGTAATTTGTTATGCAGCAACATGAAATCAGTACAACATCCTACTGATGCTTTTGCAATCATACCATTCAGTACTGCCTCCACGTACCTGAGTTTCCTTCCTTCTCTGTAATTATTAATACTACTGTAATTATTGCAGTTACCTGGGTAACAATAGATCTTTTAAAAAAATCTGATTCTGCCAGAGAGGCTCCCTCAAACATAAAGTAAATAATGATTCGGGTTAGTAAGAAATCACAGAATCATGGGTTTTATAGCCAGAGGGATCTTACTGATATTACATTAATAGACAGATACGAACCCTCATCAGGATCAGCCTATTAAAAATTGATGTCACACTCAACCCTATCGACCCCTTTGTAACCCATCTCATTAAAATAATTTTCCAGATAACTCTCTAATTTTTCTCATTCTCATTCTGTCACCCCACTTCAATGTCTTTTAGAATATCTTGAAATTGCAACTTGGAGAGTTTAAAATGAAAACTTTGAAGTGAGCTCTGAGACCTTAAAAACATCATACTGAGTTTTTAATCTATAGCTTTATCATGGGTCTACATGCCAGCCACACAGATACAAAGACATGTTTTCACAGTTCACTGGATCCTTCATACCAGAGTAAAACCATGGAGCTTTAAAACAGCAAGCAAGTTAGCTCTTCAAGAGACTTGAAATTAGGATATACCTGCCGGGCGTGGTGGCTCACGCCCAGCACTCTGGGAGGAGGCTGAGGTGGGTGGATCACCTGAGGTCAGGAGTTCGAGACCGGCCTGACCAACATGGTAAGACCCACCCCCCTTCCCCGTCTGTATTAAAAATAC
>NW_016820090.1:44144-55287 GCF_001698545.2 Rhinopithecus bieti
CTCTTTGGATTTTGCATCAAGAGCATCATGTAACTTCTGTAGTCCTGGTAACAGTACTTCATGAACTTCTATTGCAGCAGCAATGTGCATTGCTGTGGGAAAAGTATCATTTGAGCTCTGGCTTTTATTAACATGATCATTGGGATGCACAGGTATCTTGCTGCCAAGTTCACCTCCTAACATTTCAATTGCCCTATTGCTAATGACTTCATTTACATTCATATTTGTCTGAGTTCCTGATCCAGTCTGCCATACCACGAGAGGAAAATGATCATTTAATTTACCTTCGGCTACCTCATCTGCTGCCTTCATGATTGCATTAGCAATCTTTTGATCAAGACCATAATCCTGGTTTACTTCAGCAGCCGCTCGCTTCAAGATGCCAAAAGCTTTAATAACGGGGATTGGCATGCGTTCTGTCACACCTCCAATCTTAAAGTTCATCGTAGATCTCACGGTTTGGGCGCCGTAATACTTATCATTTGGCACCTTTAGTTCGCCAAAGGTATCATATTCTATTCGGAAGGAATTTTGGCTTGCCATTCGAGCCGCGTTCGGGGACCAAAACGAGGGCACGGCCGCCCCACCTAAGCCGCGAGCCGAAGCTGAGGCTGAGGCTGAAGCTGGAGGCCGCACAAGGCGACGCGAGCGCGCGAGGAGCCGGAGTGCTCGGTACATGGTGCTGAGGCAGCCTGGGTAGAATTTCTGGGCCATACCTAGAAATATTTCTAAGGGATAAACTTGATGACTCTTGGAGCAATGGTATACATAGTGTTCAAAAGGAGATGATTCTTATTGTGCCATCTACATGGAGTCCCGCAGTCCTACAAAATTCCCACAAGATTATTCTTTGTCGAGATAAAGCTGGGTCACTGCTTTATAATACATAGGAGTGCCCACAAAATTACAGTGAAAACAGATTTGGCATGCCCCCTAAATTCTACAAGTGACTTTGACACATACAAGAAAAGGCAGCATCGTTTAGGTTGGCAGTATAGACTTTAAAGTAAGGTTTAGGTTTGAGTTTTGACTCCGCTGTTTACTAGGTAAGCAATCTTGGGAAAATTCTTTAATGTCTGTAAGTCTCAGGTTACATCAGCAGAAAAAAATGGTGATTATAATATTAGCTACCTCATACAATATTTGAGAGGATTATATGATCATGTATGTAAAGCAGTAGCTACTCCCTGTTACAGATGAAGCACTCGATAATTAATAGCTGTGATTATTATATACAAGGATTAAGATATTATTTTGCATGATACGCAAAGAAACCAGCTCATTTACAAATTTGTAAAAGATTTTTTCCCATGGAGGTTAAGCATTAAAGTTGACTAAAATCTCTATATTTTTATTGTTAAAAAATAACTAAAATTTTGCATTAATTTTAAAATTTAATTTTATACAAATGACTATTATTAAAACCCTCCCTGGCATGGTTATAAGGAGCATGGGCTCTGGAATCAGACCTTCTGGATTTGGATATCATCTCTACCACTTCCAAACTACTTGGGCAAGCCCACAGCTTCATTTTCATCATTTGTAAGGTGGAGATTATAACAGAAACCAATCTTTATGTGCATTGAGTGGATTAAATTCGATGAGACAACTTAAAGCACCCAGTGCAGTGCAGCGCAGTGCTTAAAACAGAATAAATGCCCAATAAATATTCCCTTCAAAAAAGGGGAAAAAAAGTGATAAACATAACTTTAAAACAACTACTTATTTTGTGCAATGTTCTCCTAAAATCTCAATAGTAATAAACATGTGTGTGCATATGTTTATATATACATACACATAAATGGATATATATATTTGTTTCTGCTTTATTCAACATTATTTCATATATACTTTCCCATATACCATATCAACGCAAGTCCATACATATACTTTTCAAATAATAGCTGTTGAGGTATTTCCTTGAACTGCTTTTGGAATATTTGGAATTATTTTCAAAAGTTGCACTGGTCATGGTGGCTCATGCCTGTAAATCTCAGCCACTGGGGAGGCTGAGGCAAGAGGATCACTTGAGGCTTGGAGTTTGAGACCAGCCTGGGCAACATAGAGAAATCCCATCTTTAAAACATTTTTTGCCAGGCACAATGGCTCATGCTTGTAATACCAGCACTTTGGGAGGCCAAGGCAGGTGGGTCACAAGGTCAGGAGTTCGAGACCAGCCTGGCCAATATGGTGAAACCCCATCTCTACTAAAATACAAAAAAAAAAAAAATTAGCTGGGTGTGGTGGCATGCACCTTTAGTCCCAGCTGCTCGGGAGGCTGAGGCAGGAGAATTGGTTGAACCCGGGAGGTGGAGGTTGCAGTGAGCCGAGATGGTGCCACTGCCCTCCAGCCTGGGCAACAGAGCAAGACTCTGTCTCAAAAAAAATTTTTTTAAATATATGTCGGGCACGGTTGTATGCACCTTAGTCCCAGCTACTTGGGAGGCTGAAGTGGGAGGATCCCTTGAGTCCAGGAGCTTGAGGCTGCAGTAAGCTGTGATTGCAACACTGCACTCCAGCCTGAGTGACAAGAGCGAGACTCTGTCTCTAAAAAATAAATAAACAAATAAAACAACAGAAAAAGTTGCTATTATTAATAACACTGATATAAACATCTTTATGCAATGCACCTTATTTTGGGGGAAGGGAATTTTGGGCTGTATTTTTTAAAGTGTAAATACCAAGTTAAGAGGTATATAATAGAGACAAGAGGGCTAACTGACAAAATGTAAGAGACACTACCCTACAGGTTCCAAACACAGACAAGTTGGTTAAAAGTAGCAACAAAAATCCCCACAGTTTTTTAAAAAATGCGTAGTTGAGCTTGAAAGCAAACAAAGGAAATGTCTAGAGGTTAGAAACAAAGAGGAAAATCACAGCCAGAACAGAGTAAAGAGTTGAAGCCCAGTGGTCCATAGACAAATCAGATGTAAGACAAAGTCTGGGGTATTTTTTTTTCTTTTATAAATTAAGGTAATAAAGTAAAATCACTATTTTAGTGTATAGTTTTGCAAGTTTTAAAAAATGCATACAGTAGTGTAACAACCACCACAATCAAGATAAAGAACAGTTAAATCATTCTTCCATGCTCCTATGTAGTCAAATCCTTTTCCACTCCCATGTGGCTTGGGTTTTCATGCCCTACTGAAATGGGTAGGAGGCCACAGATCCAGTTTGTAGATAGTGAGCTGGATTTGGGCTTCCTGCAAAAAGGAGTACTAGAAAAACTCTGATCCTTGGCCTAGGAACGTGGTCCTGAAAGCAATACATCTGTTCTCAGTTGTGGATTCTCCACGAAAAATCTGCACTGTGCATGGGTGCAGGATCCATACACATACTACATATATGGCATGGAAAATCAAAGCTCAAAAAAACCCCAAAAGACTAAAAACTGATCTCAAACTGGTAAATTCTGTAGAAACACTCCAGAAGCAAACACAAAACTGTCATGTAGTGACATTTCCACAACCCAATGTACGTGCAGAATTCTTAGGAAAGAGATTATAACAACAACAAAAAAATCTCTTAAAGAAGAGATTATAACAAAAAATCACAAAACACACAAGGATTCTCACTACCAAATAATAATAATAATAATAATAATGTAATGACAGGAAAATTTATTTCCACAGAAATTTAATTCAGTAATCTATCAACCTAAAACTTGATACTCAGCTGAACTATTATGCAAAATGAGGATGAAATAAAGATATTTTCAGGAACTTCAAGACTCAGTTACTATGTACAGAACTTCAGTGAAAGAATCACTAAAGGATGCATTCTGGCAAGACAAATTATAACCAGAAGTAAGAAGTATAATGTCATTAAGCATGTTGAGCCTACTATTTTAAAGAGTTTTCACTTATGTTCATAACCAAGATTGACCTATAATTTTCTTGTACGATCCTTGTCCATGTATTAAGTTTATACAAGCCTCATAAAATAAGTAGGTCATCCAGATAATCATGGTGGATTAATGAAACCTATTTATCACCTCTTCCTTACAGACTCCACCAAAATAACATAAAAGAACAAAACAGAAGTAAATCCACAAGGATAAAGAGACTAGGATTAGAGAAGGGCAATGCAGGGAGGGATCTTCAACTAAGTCATTATTTTTAAGATCTGAGGCAGGCCAAGCACAGCGGCTCACACCTGTAATCCCAGCACTTTGGGAGGCTGAGGCGGGTGGATCACGAGGTGAGGAGATCGAGACAACCTTGGCTAACACAGTGAAACCCCATCTCTACTAAAAATACAAAAAATTAGCCGGGCATGGTGGCATGCACCTGTAGTCCCAGCTACTCGGGAGGCTGAGGCAGGAGAATCGCTTGAACCCAGGAGGTGGAGGTTGCAGTGAGCCGAGATCGTGCCACTGCACTCCAGCCTGAGCAACAGAGCAAGACTCCGTCTCAAAAATCAATCAACCAATCAATCTAAGGCAAATATCGTAAAATGTTAAGCTATGACTAAGCTGGGTTGTAGGTACATGGTGATTACATTTTTCTTTGTAATTTTCAGTTATGATTCAATATTTCCAAATGTTAAAAGTACATGGAAAATAAAGAAGTTAGTTTCAGAAAGTGATAGGTGCTCTAAAGGTGCCTCTAAAACTTGAATGTGCATATGAACAACCTGAGGCATTCTAATTAAAATTCGGATTTTGAATCTTTAAGTCTGGCATCGGGCCTGAGATTCTGCATTTCATTTTTTATTGCTATGTAATAGTTGTACATATTGTTGAAGTACATGTGATATTTTGATACATGCATATGATAGCATAAACAACATATACAACAAGGTAATAATCAAATAAAGAAATATTTAGTTTTTCTTTGTGTTGGGAATGTTCTTTCTTCCAAATGTGGTATACATACACAATAAAATATTGTTCAGCCATAAAACAATGAAATCCTGTCATTTGCAGCAACATTGATGGAACTGAAGGTCATCATGCTAAGTGAAATAAGCCAGGTACAAAAAGACAAATACACATGTTCTCACTCATATGTGGGAGTTAAAAAAGTAGATCTCATGAAGGTAGAGGGTAGAATAGTGCTTATCAGAAGGTAAGAAGGGCAGAAGGGAGGGACAATGAAGAGGTTGGTTAATGGGCACAAAAATGTAGTTAGAAGGAGTAAGATTTAGTGTTCTATAGTACAGTAGGGCAGGTGACTATAGTTAACAATAATTTATTGTATAGTTCAAAATAGCTAAAAAAGATTCTGCAGTTCTAACAACCTCTCAAGTAATGCCAATGCTAGTGGTCCGTGGATCACATTGGAATAGCAAGATTTTAGGGTAAATAACACAAGGCAATGGTGATACAGAGTGGTGGGGACAGGGAGTGGCCTCTTTAGATAAGGTTCTCTTGGAAAGCTTCTCTAAGCAGGTGACATTTGTTTTGAGACCTGAATAAGAAAAGTCATTTAAAATCTACAGGAAAGATATTCCTGGTAGAGGGGAAAGCAAGTGGAAAGGTCCTGAGGTGAGAATAAATTCTGGCATTTTTTAGAAACAGAAGACCACTGTGGCCTTTTTAAATTGCTCAAGTGTTTCTTCCACATTTCAGGTGTTATTAAGTGAAAAGAGCATTATGTTTGGAGTAATAAAACCTAGATTTGGTCTCCATCCCATTAGCTCTGTGGCCTCTGACCTAGTCACAACTTTTCTTAGCCTCGGTTTCCTCATAAATATGGTACTATTAGTAAATAATACCTATCTTCCACGGTTGATGTGAGGACTAAATGAAATAAGGTATGACAAAGCAGATTGTAAGTTACAAAATACTATACACATTTAAGTATAATTATTGCATACACAAAGTGCTATCATGTGATCTGTGATTGTAGCAGATATTTATAGCAGCTTTTATTGTGTATACCTCTGTCTCTTTAATTTATGTCAGACAGTTATGTGTCAAGTTATTACAGGCTGAGTTGGCCTTTTTGTTGCTGCTCTTCCCCAGCAGTGTGCAACTCTTATTATGCTTCACGTTCTATTTCTGGGTGCCCTGGAAATTTTCTTTGGCTTATTTGGCAAACAAATATTTGCCTCACTTTAGCTCATCATAGAGTAACTACTTGGGTATTCCAACGTTATTCACACTTTTTGATCAAAATAGTTGGCTTACAATGAACACTACTTTTGGAAAAAAATAATTTGGCTCCATTCAAAGAGTTCACAACTGGGTGGTAAGATTCAGTGGCGATATTCAGCCCTAAGAGAAATCATTAGTAGAGTCTAGAGTTTCTCTAATGTATACTGTAGCTATCTTAACACGGAATACATGCTGAATAAATATTTGTTGATGACAATATAGTCATTAATAAGAGACCATTACTGATCTACCGTCAACAATACAATAAGAAGCTAGAAACATCCAATTCGTCACTAAGTCCTGCCAATTCCATCTCTTAATTGCCCTGCAATCGATCTACTGCCACTGCTACTGCTAGGTTGAGGCCTTTATTTTATGACTGAACTATTGCATTAACTTCATGACTTCAATATGAACTCCGTCCATTCCAACCATCTCACTTAAGCCTGAGTAGCTTAATGGACATATACATCTGATCATGTTACTCTCCTGATTAAAACTCTTCACTTCACTCTTCACTGGCTATAGGATAAAGTATTAACTTCTTAGAATGAAATAGAAAGCCCTTTACCTTCAGGTCTCTGTTCACTCAGGTTAATCTCCTACTACTTTCCCAAACTCCATAGACTCCTGAACCTGAAATGTTTTCTTATGCCTTCATGCTTTTAACATGTCTTCTTTACACGTAATTCCAGTCAACCTCTTCAACTCGAGTTCTATTTTTCCTTAAATAACTAGCTCAAGCATCCCCTCGAATGAATTTCAGAACAAAAAAGCTAACTGCATGAGTTACAAATTTCTGTTTTTCCTTATCAGACTTACTAGTCCAAAGTACCTCTTCATAAAAAGTCCATAATTATTTGTCTCTTTTGTGTGAAAAGTTGGAGAATGCAGCAATGAATATAAAATTGCAACTACATTATTGTCTCCGGGGTTTCAGGTAACATTTACAACTGGAAATGCAGTTTCCTAGATAACTGTAAACATATTTTGACATTTTGTTTGATAATAGTGGTGACAAAAGAATATAAGCCTGTCCTTAAACATGGATTTCTCTCCATACATTTCACTTTACCACCCTTCAGTCAACCTAAGCGATTTATCAAGAATTAGGTACGCTGCAAAAACGAAAGCGAAGAGCCAGAAAGAGTGACAAAATTAGTAAAGATGTCTGTAGTCTGTGTGTGTGTGTGTGTGTGTGTGTGTGTGTGTGTGAGTGTACCACGAGCAACAGACCAAAGGAAAACTGCCCCAAGGTTTGCGTAACAGAGATCAATCAGCAAAGTAAAAGTCCTTACAGGACGGAGAAGCAGTAAATCTCACAGCGCAAGCCTCCTCCCAGGGGAAATTAACGTCTGTAATTTAACCTTTTCTTAATTCAGAAGAAAGTGGAGATAAGAATATGCATAGGGAAAATGGAGAGAGGGGAGCATGACATTGAGTTGGAGGAGGTAAGAGAGTAGAATGACGACATGGGGTTGACAGATTTAGCAGATACAATATTTGGGACACATGTACGAAGAAATGATTCCTTGTTTATGTGAAACTGAAACTTGGTAGGCATCCTGTATTTCATCTGGCAACTCCAGGAAAAGAGAAAAAGACAGTGTTACTCCAATATTCCCGGTTGTGTAAGGAAAACAATCAAAGCTCGACCCTAATGAAACAAAAAAAATAGAAGAGGCTGCGCGAATGCATCCGAATCTTCAAACAGAATCCATTTCCGGTCTGGGGCCCTGGGAAAACAAGGAGAGGAGAGACAATTAAGGTAGCCGAATTCAGTCCGCCAGTGTCCCATAATCCTCTTGTCTCGGTTCCTCTTTCCTCGCTCAAGATGGCGCTGCTCGCGATGCATTCTTGGCGCTGGGCGGCCGCGGCGGCTGCTTTCGAAAAGCGCCGGCAGTCCGCGATTCTGATCCGGTCTTTAGTCTCTGTTAGCGGCTCAGGTCCGCAGTGGAGGCCACATCAACTCGGCGCCTTGGGAACCGCTCGAGCCTACAAGGTGAGATGCCACTGACATGGAAGAATAGGGTGAAGGGCAAGGGGACCTGTAGGGAAAAGGTTGCCCTCGTGACCTCGGGGCAGCGAGAGCACTAAGAAGAAAGTCATGGCTAACTCGGAGCAGCAGTAAGTGAAGGAAATTAACGTCAGTAATTTGAGGAAAGGGCGAAGAAGAAAACCTTTTAGTTCAGCAAAGGGAAACGGGGCAGGAGGTTCTGGGCAGAGGACACCTGGAGCGCTGGAGTCTCTCGTAGGAGTCATAGTTTTTCTCTCATATTAAGGTTTGGGGTAGACACCATTCCCAGCCTGCTTACCTTTCTAAATACGAGGAAGACTGGGTTATTTTCCCCCATTAGTAATGGAATTTGGGACAGTTTATCTGTGGTTCAGATTTTACTCAGTTGGAATTAGCAATTCGGAGAGCACTGTAATGACAGTAAGCTATCGATAAACAAGTGGCGCCAGTTAACTCCCTTGCTGACAGGCGTGCTTCTTGATAGGCCAAAACCATAACTATCTTTCCAAAACATAGACTGCCTTAAAGTCTTATATAAATATGATTGTCGTAGATCTGAAAAATACAGTGATGTTCTCTGCTCACAGGTTATTTTGGAAGCCATAGGCTACTTATCCTTAACTTATGAATGTAGCTATGGTTGTAGTACCTCTTAATATTTGAGTCCATTATTACCTCTCACTCAGGAACGGTTTTTAAAAAAATTATTTGTACTTAACTGTACTAAAGCATATCTTTTTATTTTCTGTGTATTGACAAGAGGTTTAATTGCCACCACTTATTTATCAGTATCACTTTAAAATATTGTCAGCTTTGTATGAGAAACAACCTCTTAAATTTTGATTCTTCGTCTACAGATATTTAACGTCTACCTTGTACATAGCCCTGTGCTAGATAATAGGGTACTAAGAGAGACATACAGTTATGCCTTCAAGGATTGTACAGTTTAGTTAAGGAGATTGGATCTATGCATTACAAAAATAACTGAAAAACACAGTGGTGGGTTAATTAGCAAATGAATAGTGTGTACAATAAAGGCTATAGACATCCAGAGGAAATAACGATAACCATAAAAGTAATGGTTTTTGTTCTGTAGTTCTCCAATAAGGCAGATGAAGTTAAGGACCAGATTATAGAGAGTATTTCATGCTGGTGATAGAACTCGGGAGAATATTCTGAACAGGGAGAATAGGGAATGACACTAAGCATGTGGAAGGCTGATGGAATGAAATTTATGATTCAGTAAGTATTGAACACTTCTACAGGAGCAAACAAAATAAAATATAAGTCCTGTCTTTAAAGAGCTTAAAATCTAGTGGGAAATATGTAAATTAATCAGCAATTAAAATATAGTGGAGCTGTGTAATAATGGGAAAGGTACAAGGTATGGGAGAGTATATGTGAGGGGTATTAAGTCTAATCTTAAGGTAGAGAAGATTGCCTTGAGTAACCGATACCTCAGGCAAGAGCTGAAAAATTAGAAGCTAGCCAGTTAAAGAAGGAATCGCATGTGCAAAGGCCCACAAGTCAGAGAGAACACGGACCTTTTATAGAACTGAATGTAGTTAGACTGTAGTGAGTCATTCAAGATAGGAAATAGCAGGAGATTAGGCTAAAGAAGCAAATCCAGATGATTTTATTAAGGTTTTAAAGTATTTTATGGTTGAAAGTTTCTAACACATGATCTCGTGGGAATGGTTTTTGTTCTGTAGTTCTCCAATAAGGCAGATGAAGTTAAGATAAAATTTGTAGGACTTTCTTAAGCTGGAAGAATGAGGGGGAAGAGGGAAAAGGAGAAGTTATTAGGAATCTCAGAGGAGGCAATGGCAATACAAATTTAGCTTTCTCTCTTTCCATGAACACTATCTCCACAACTTCCTTCTTCCACTCTTTCCTTTACATCCTACCATTTCCTTTAGTTACCATTTCCTCAGTGTACAAAACAAGGGAAAGATGTTACCTTTGTTTTCTGTTTCTTAAAGGCATAGAACTCTTGCCATCCTTGTTTTAAAATATGGATTTAACAGGGTGAGAAAGGAATGATTACAAAATTTTCAAAGTAGAAGCTGAGGTAACCTGAGGTACCTGCAAATTCGTGACTTGTGATTAAGATTACAAAATAATTATTGAATTCATACTTTTAGGACAATCATTAGTATATAGCATAATATTTTAGAGCTGAAAGGAACCTTAGAGCAGTGTTACGAGATAATGTTAGTGGGTTGGATTAGCACTATTTTAGATGAAATTCAGTAGAATATAAAGAAAATAGCAGTGCTTTTTACATCTTAGGTGAAATATTGTTTCATGAACTTTTACGTGTATATATATATATACACACACATATATATACACACACATATATATATGCACACACACACACACAATCCCACATGTATATGATTACTGGAATTCATTGTAAAATGTATTTCTCACCAAGTATATGCCCTAGAGCTGGGCTGTGGAATATGGTAGTTCTTTTGGATAGGTACTGTTCTGTTTTCATTTGTTGGTCTGACCTCATGGACAAAGAATGGGAGCTTTAATTTCTCCCAGTAGCAAGTTCCACCTTCCCACTCTTCCGCCATTGGCTGCTAAGAGTTAACCGAGTAGATAAAAGTTAAAATGCTTTACTCCTGGCTTTCATGTTAACTGAAGTGGGAATCTAATAACAACACTAGGAAAATAATCCTCCTATTCTACTTTTTAGAGGTTCTAGTTCATATTTAAATTTCATAATATACGATGCCTATGAAGAAACTACAGTGATTACTCAACAGACCCAAAATGTACTAAAAGAATAAAAAACAGAACTTATCCATCCTGGCTAACACGGTAAAACCTCGTCTCTAGTAAAAATACAAAAAAAAAATTAGCCAGGCGTGATGGTGGGCGCCTGTAGTCCCAGCTACTCGGGAGGCTGAGGCAGGAGAATGGCGTGAACCTGGGAGGCGGAGCTTGCAGTGAGCTGAGATCGTGCCACTGTACTCCAGCCTGGGTGACAGAGCAAGACTCCATCTCAAAAA
>NW_016820090.1:55486-61012 GCF_001698545.2 Rhinopithecus bieti
GACCCCATCTCAAAAAAAAAAAAAAAGTACCTGAAGGGGTTATTTGTAGTTCAGTGATGCCCAAACTTACCTGGAACATTAGGTTATGATACAAAAATGTGGACTTCATTTGCAGGAAAAGGGATTCAATGTGCATATGAGAAATAATTTCTTAGACTAATAGTCTATCTTAGTCTATTTGGGCTGGTATAACAAAATACCATCAACTACATGACTTATAAGCAAAAGCAATTTATTTCTCACAGTTCAAGGTGCTGACAGATTTAGTGTCTGGTGAGGTCTTGAGGTTCATAGGCTGTGCCTTTTAGCTGTGTCCTCACGTGGTAGAAGAGACAAGGCAGCTCTTTGGCCCCTCTTATAAGGGGACTAATCCTATTTATGAGAGCTCTGCTCTCCAAGTCCTAATCACCTCCCAATGGCTCCACCTTTTAATACCATCACATTGGTGATTAAGTTTCAATATAGGAATTTTAGGGGGACACATGTTAAAAGCATAGTCCATTTATTAGGAAGCCAAGAAAGTCTTTTAAAATTATTAAACAATAATTTACTGTCATTAGAAAAATATTAGCTATTAGGAAGCAGCCAGCTTGGTTTTGAAAAGAGCAAGACATACCAAACCAATTCTTCATGTGAGTGAGTGACAGTCTATCTTGATTTCAATAAGGCTTTTAATTGTCCCCTGCATTGTTCTCACCCAGTAAGCTTGGAAGGAATGATATTGAATACTATTAAGGGGTCTTGAGGTAGTAGTAAGCCTTACTGTAAAGAAAATACAGATGACTTAAAGGATTTTTATTTCTAAATGTTAAAAATAATGAAATAACTGGTGTGCAAAGGGCATAACTTGGTATTGTGGAGTCAACACTGGACCAGGACACTTGACTGCCTGAGCTCTATTTGTACTGTTAATTATCTTGGACAGATAACTTGTTCCTTTGAACATCAGATTCTGTAAACTAGTAATATTTGACTACCAGATCTCTAAGGTTTCTTGCAGCTCTCTTGTTTCTTTACTGTAATCCTTTAGGAACAGCCCTTTGTATATAGTACCTCTACTTTGTGATCCTAGTTTACTACTAGTGTAGTATTCAGGAGCAACATAGGGTAAGTTTAAGTTCACATGAATTTTTAATGGGACAAATTTGTATTGTTCTCGTCATATTTGTATATCTAAGAGTAGGAATAGAAAAATTGAATTTAATTATGAGTTTAGTATTTGGTAGTGTTGGGAAGATGGAGTAGTGTGGAGGAAAAAGTAAACTAGGTTCTGAAATCATCTAGGATGGTAGAAATAGATTCTAAGGGGTGGTGAAGAATAGCAGCAATGCTATAAAAGTTGTAAATAAAGATATACCTTACATGGGCTGTATATGATAAGGAATGGAAATATAAAGGTTTTAGTTGAAAGTGGCACTGGGGCTTGAGAAGAGGAATTCAGGGGATTCCTTATTCAGAGATAGTTGAATAAATAACATTATCTAAGTCATTGACACATTGGTTTTAACTAGTTATTAAGATTATTAGGAAGAGGAAAAAAATTTAATGTTTCTAAACTTTGTTTTAGAAAACGAGGCCCTTTGAGAATCTGATAAAAGCCATAGACCTTCGCCCTAGAAAAATACACATATGTACATGCTTCATTTTGCATGCAATTTCAGGGGAATCAGAAACATATCCTCTCTTCCAGTTGAGAATCCCTGATTAATACAATATTGCTGGCTGGTGGGTTTCTAATGGAGTTCCTGAGTAGCCAGTGGCAAGATAAAGAGCACTTGTCACTGGGCAGTGGGGTAGAAATAGAATGGAAACTTATATCAAAATTTTGATTAAATGATAAATGCATAATTTATCATTTAATTATTGTTATGCAATTGTTATAAAATTAATATCATTTATTGCTGTATTGTTATTGTCAGTGTTATCTTAAATATTTTGCTTTTTCAAAGAAAAGTATGTTCTTTCCCATATTGTAAAATAAGGTCTATGAAAAGGGATAAAATTGCCCTTTCTGTATATGATTCTTATGCTTTACATTTTCCCCATTTTAATTATACAAAACCATATCTAATAAAAACGTTAAGACAGATATCTACAATCCCACATTAAATAATTTTTCCTTTTTCCTTTGAATCTCTGTTCTTTCATGTACATAATTTTTACATTATTGGGATAATTTTAAATTCTGTTTCTTTTACTTGTGAGCATTTTTTTTCTTGGTGCTCAGTCTTGACCAAAATTAGGTCTTTTAATTACTTTTTAGTAATGTTAATAGGTATATATAGTTACCTGCAAAAGGTGATATTTTTGTTGTTTTGGTTTTCTCCTTCCTTTCCTAAAATCCATCTCCTTGAAGTCTTCATCTGTGCTCTCTTGACTCCCTTGTAGGATTTGCCACTAGTGAGTAAAGATACTTTTCAAGTCTTTATTTAACATCATTTGCTCTTCACAGTAATCTGGTTAGGTAGGTGAACATTTCTTCGTAGTAGCTATGGCTTCTTCTGTCCTTTTCAGTCCCTTAACTTCTGCCCTAGTTTTAGACCCTTATTTATGCATGGGTTTTCTCCCTGCTTTCAGGGATTTGCCCTTTCAATCCATCCTATACAGCACATCTTCTAGATCATTCTTCCTAAGGCATAACTTTTATCCCATCACTTCCCTGCATAAACTTCAGTGGGCTTTGCATCTTAGCCTTAAAAATTTCCACCTAACTAGATTGCTGGCCATATTGTAAACAGATTGTCCCTCCAATCACCCTATATTACTCCCTGTTCCTTGGACCGTGTACTTTTTTGTGTCTGTTCCTTTTTTTATGCCATACCCTATGTCTGAAATGCCCTCTAACTCGTGCCTATTTTTCAAATGTTAGTCAAAGGTCAGTCCGTTCCCTGAAACCATTCCTTATAAGCTAATAAGACTTTGATTTCTCCCTCCTCTGAACTCCTGCAACACTTTTTCCTACAAGTAGTTATGTATCTTGTGGAGGAGGTAAGATTTTATGTGCCTAAAAGGCTAATATATTCCAGTAATCTTTTTGTTTTTATCTTCCACAGAGCTAGGCACGGTATGTTACATGTAATAGGCAATCAGAAAATATATGTAAAATGAATGATTAAACTCTAATCAAACCAAAACAGAAGTCTAACATAATAATTAATAATATTTGCTCCACTGCTATACATTTGGAATTGAAAGCTAACTTTCTTCAGGGCAACCTCATAAGTTTGTCCATTGCATTTCTGTCATTAGGCATATGGTACCGTGGTGGAGTAGCATCACTGATTGTTGTCAGTTTTGGTTCAATAACCAAAGCACACCTACTTTTATCCTGAAATTTTGAGTTACTTTATTTGTGAGCATCATTTGCTAAGATAAAGTGACTTACAGGATAACATTATTTGAGGAATAAGATATAAAAATTTGCTCTTTGTAGAAATTTTAACTGCACACTGTATTTTGGGATGTTCATTAGTCCTCTGTTAAGTTTTCTTTACAATATCTAGAGAGGAATGGATATTAGAGTAGGGAAACTGCATCCTAAGGGTATAGTTCCTTAGGTGCTGATGTTTCGGGAGAGCGGCTTTTAAACTTATGCTTTTCAAAGCATATTAGAAAAGACAAGGTGAAACTTCAATTTTGGTTTACTTATCAAATTGTTTTTACTGATCTTGAGTAGCTTATACTGTAATATCACTGTAATATATTCATATTTTTGACTGCATGAATATTTCCTAAGTATGAACTCTTTCTTCAACTACTCTGACTATAGTGACTTAACAACTGTGCATGTACATGTGTGCTTGCCTGCTCCGTTTGCCTTAACACCACAGATTGGGTAGCTTATACAACAGAAACGTATTTTCTCACAGTTCTGGAACCCATGAAGTCCAAGATGAAGGTGTCCGTAGAGTTGATTTCTTCTGAGGTCTCTCCTTAGCATGTAGATGGCCATCTTATACCTCTGTCTTCACATGGTCTTTTCCCCTGTGTGTGTCTGTGTCCTGATATCCTCTTCTTAGAAGTATACTAGTCATATTGGATTAAGGCCCACCCTAATGACCTCATTGAACTTTAATTACCTCTTTAAGGGCCCTCTTTCCAAATATAGTCACATTCTGAAGTATCGGAGGTTAGGACTTCAACATATAAATTTGTGGGGGCAGGGAGTACACAGTTCAGACCATAATAATGTGTGTATGTGTTTGTATGTGTGTGTATATATATGCAAATGCATAGAAAATTGGATAGGTATACTCCAGTCTGGTAAAAGTGGTTACCTCTGGAGAGGGGGAGGGTTTGGGATGCTAAAAGACAAAGAAAAATTAATTTGCTATTATGGATACACAGACATAGTTTGATATGCTGTACTTGTTTTACAATGAGAAAATATTTCATGTTTAAGCTTTTCAATTGATGAACTGACCTTTTTGAATAGGTTGTATTATGTTCATTTGTTTGAAGTCCAATTTGTTTTGTCTACTAGTAGTAATGCATTTTAACATCTCTGTAACTTTTATTTTATTTATTTTTTATTTTTTTGCGATGGAGTTGTGCTCTGTCACCCGGACTGGAATGCAGTGGCACAATCTTGGCTCACTATCACCTCTGCCTCCCAGGTTCAAGTGATTCTCCTGCGTCAGCCTCCCAAGTGGCTGGGATTACAGATGCATACCACCACACCTGGCTAATTTTTGTATTTTTAGTAGAGACAGGGTTTCGCCATGTTGGCCAGGCTGGTCTCAAACTCCTGACCTCAGGTGATCTGACCACCTCGGCCTTCCAAAGTGCTGGGATTACAGGCCTGAGCTACCATGCCTGGCCTTGTAACTTTTATTTTAAGTTCAGGGGTACATGTGCAGGTTTGTTACGTAGGTAAACTTATGTCATGGAGGTTTGTTGTACAAATTATTTTATCAGCCAGGTATTAAGCCTAGTACCCATTAGTTATTTTTTCTGATCCTCTCCCTTCTTCTACCCTCTGATAGGCTCCAGTGTGTGTTGTTCCCTTCTGTGTGTCTATGTGTTCTCATCATTTAGCTCCTACTTATAAGTGACAACATGTAGTATTTAGTTTTCTGTTCCTGTGTTAGTTTGCTAAGGATAATGGCCTCCAGCTCCAGCCATGTCACTGCAAAGGGCGTGATCTTGTTCTTTTTTATGGCTGCATAGTATTCCATGGTATATTTGTACCACATTTTCTTTATCCAGTCTGTCATTGATGGGCAATTAGGTTGATTCCTTGTCTTTGCTATTGTGAATAGTACTGTGGAGAACATACGTGTGCATGTGTCTTTATAATAGAATGATTTATATTCCTTGGGGTACATACCCAGTAATAGGATTGCTGGGTCAAATGGTAATTCTGTTTTTCTTTCTTTGAGGAATTGCCACACTGCTCTCCACAGTAGTTGAACTAATTTACACTCCCACCAACAGTGCATATAAGTGTTCTTTTTTCTCCACAACCTAACCAGCATCTGTTATTTTTTGACTTTTTTTTTTTTTTTTTTTTTTGAGACGGAGTCT
>NW_016820090.1:64811-66913 GCF_001698545.2 Rhinopithecus bieti
CCTAGAGATTCGTGGAACTTTGAACTTGAGAGAGATGATTTAGGGTATCTAGCAGAAGAAATTTCTAAGCAGCAAAGCATTCAAGATGTGATTTGGGTGCTGTTAAAAGCATTCAGTTTTAAAAGGGAAACAGCCCTTTGTGCATCCATAATCCATTGCTTTGATAAATAGAGTAAATCTATTTAAATAAACCTATTGTAAAACTCTTTGAAACAAATTCTTAAATGTTACTAGCTTAGAATATTGTCATATATGTAAAAACAGTAAAATCAAATTATATTCTGTCTCTAGAGTTTATCACCATCTAATACAGCTCTATGTTTACAAAAAGAACATACTACCAGTCTTTTAACAAACACTTATTGGGCACTCGCCATTTGGCAGACATTCTACTAGGCACTGGGGCTATAGCTGTGACTAAGGCATAGCCTTGCCCTCCAGGAAATCACAGTTTAAAGGAGAAAACAGGTAGGCAAAGCAATACTTTAAGGAGTGGTAAATGCTTTTGTAGAGCGACGTGCAAGATTTTATATGAGCCCGGAGATGGGGAACTACCTTCAGTCCAGGGAGGTCAAGAAAGACTTTGCAGGTAAACAATTTATAGATGAGTATTGAAGTCTTGTAGGTAGATGTTGGACTGGTCGATGAATGGGGAAAGGCTAATTTAAAAACACCTTGGGGGGTGATTCTTTGAAAGTATGCAAACATCATATTTCTTTCTAAACTTTCAGCAGCTAATTTTAGCATGCATCAGTGGATCTTGTCTGCAGTTATTACTGTGGTGTTTGCCTAATTACAGTTGGCCCTCCATATCCATGGGTTCCGCATCTGTGGATTCGATCAACTGCAGATTAAAATATTTGGAGAAAAAATGATGGTAGCATCTACTGAATATTTACAGACTTTTTTCCCTTGTCATTATTTCTAAAACAATACAGTATAACGACTATTTACATAGCATTTATGTTGTATTAGGTACTACAAGTAATCTAGAGATGATTTAAGGTATACAGGAGGATGTGCATAGGTTATACATAAATACTACGCCATTTTATGTAAGGGACTTGAGCATCTGTGGATTTTGGTATCTATAGGGGTTCCTGGAACCAGTCTCCCATAGACACTGTGGGACAGCTGTCTGTTTTTCTGTTTCCCTCATTCCTTCTACATTTGTTTGTTGGAATTTTTCTGCAAGGAAGAGATGTCCCTTCTCCCTCATTTAATTGTTAATTTATTTATACCAGGATGGACTCATAGATGTTAATTATATTCTATGAGTTAAAATACATTACATTAATTTTATATTTTGTTGCTCTATTTTTCCAGGTTTGGGCCATCGGGAGATCCTTTAGGTTGGCTCCTGTTTGGACATGCCCTCATCTTTTTCCAAGCATTTCTTTACTTTCTGGCATCAAACAATGTTCCAGGTTCATCCTATATTTTCCCTGCACTGGCCCTGAAATCAGCCCCTTTCTGGAGGGCAGTTTGTCAGAATGAATCAAAACCTTAAAACAATTTCACCCTCTTTGAACCAACAATTCTACTTCTAAGAAACTGTCTTAAGGAAACAATCAGGAAAGTGCACAAATGTTTGTAAGTTAATATACAGATACTCTTTACTGTGTTATTTATAGTGCTCAAAGTTGAAAATAGCTTTTGTATCTGACACTGGGATTAGTTACATAAATTATGGTTCAGCCGTCAGTTCACCGATCTTGGAACTGATGTTTTTCAAAAATATGTAACGATGGGGAAAATGCTAATATTCAGTGTAAAAAGCAGTCTACAAAATTCAGTAGGCCAAATGATTGTATTTAAAAAAAAAAAAAAAAACACATATGTAAGAAACGACGATTTAAAAAGAACCACACCCAAATATAAAAACATTGTTTATCTCTGGATGGTAGGATAATGGGTGACTGTTATGTTCTGTAATCTTCTCTGTATTTTCCAAATTTTCTACAATGAACCCAACTTTCGTTTTTGTGATGCCGAAATATGTTACAGTAAATATGTAGTTTGAGCCCAATTATTGTCTATTCTTTGCTGTGGCCTTTAAGTTTCTCAGCGAAGCAGCTGCCAGAACCTGAGCTGCTTTCTGT
>NW_016820091.1:0-1819 GCF_001698545.2 Rhinopithecus bieti
CTTAATGTTGTCATGGATACCTGGTAGCTCCGAGTTCAATATTATGTATAATCATAGAAGACAACTTTTCTGTTACAGAACAATTATTTCTGTGATTCCAGCCTTCCCGTATGTGGTACCAGATTTGTATTTTACTTTTTTGTCCTATACATTCTATTATTTTGGCTATTGCTTTAAACACCTTTCAGAAGTAGGATATGTTTGAGTTATAACGAAAATCACATTTCTCTCCACAAGAGATAACCTACTCCTGGTGATGTTGAACCTTTTCCTGCTGGAAAGAATGGAGTATTCAAAAGGTGACAATCTGACCAGAGATAACCAAACGAGCTTTCAACACAGACTGGGGATGAAGTCCTGGCTTTGCCCCCATGATTTGGGGGTAATTTAACTCACCTTGGTAAGCCTCAATCTCTAGTTCTACAAAATGGTGATACTAGAACTAAGGTATCATTGCAAAGTTGAGAGAGTGAAATGAGAGCTATGGAAGGCACTGTTCCTATTTGGTTCAATAAACATCACTTCTTAGAAACGGTGTCCATATCTTGCGGTCAAAGGACCACCCCGTTCCCCCCGCCACCTAATTCCTTGTAAGGCCACCCGGATAGTACAAATTTCAGCTCAGGGCTCTTTCCATATTGCAGTGGCTTTCTCTAAACTGACTGTGAATCAGATCATCAGATTTAGAGATGAAAGATGTAGGTTGCAAAGAGAGATAAAGACAAACATAGGCCATCTCCAGCTAAGCAGAGCAGAAATAGGGTGCTCATGTTCACCTTCTGCTTGTGCCTCTCCCTATAACCTCTGCAGCTCCCATGATGATCCATGGGATGACCTGCCTTCAAGCAGTCCTCCAGCCCCAGAAGGGGGGCAGTAACAGAGCTTTACCTTCAAAGGAATATTTATGAGAACACCTTGAAGGAGCAGAGGGACTGTTCAGAACAGGCTCTCAGGTAGAACTCTACTGCTGGCCTCTCTTGTTCCAGGGCCATGGCCGTGACGGTCAGCACCTCACCAAAGCACAGGCACCTGCTGCATGTGCAGTCTTTCCCAGTGTCTGAGGGGCTCACACTCATTTGAGGGGCCACGGAGGGAGACAGACACATACCATCCCCCATTTTCATTCCTCTTGAGCTTCCCCCTATCAAAGTACCAACCAGATGCTGCAAAATGTATAAGTCCCAAACACTTTAATACATCCTTGGTTAAAACTTTAGTTGAAAACACAGTATGCGGCCGGGCATGCTGGCTTACACCTGTAATCTCAGCACTTTGGGAGGCCGAGGTGGGTGGATCACCTGAGACCAGGAGTTCAAGATCAGCCTGGGCAACATAATGAAACCCTGTCTCTACTAAAAATACAGAAATTAGACAGGCAAAGTGGCAGGCGCCTGTAATCCCAGCTACTCGAGAGGCTGAGGCAGGAGAATCGCTTGAACCCAGGAAGCAGAGGTTTCAGTGAGCCAAGATTGTGACACTGCACTCCAGCCTAGGTGACAGAGTGAGACTCTGTCTCAAAACAAAAAACAAACAAAAAAGAAAACAGCATACAAAATAAGATAATGAAAAACCTAAAAAGGAGCAGTCGACATAAGCAGCTTTGAAATGCAATCTTCTGGGTTAACATTATCCTTTGTTGTGACAACAAGGAAGTTACAGATTAATTTAAAAATTGTAACAATGACTACAACATTCCTGAGGTGGGGCAAAGACCCTATTTATATTAGATATATGCATATTCTCATTCTTGTTAGCATAAAATTTATTCCTATATTAATTTTTTCTCCAAGAAGTTTCTGAAATATTTCACTAAATTTCC
>NW_016820092.1:0-23996 GCF_001698545.2 Rhinopithecus bieti
GGAATTGAACAATGAAATCACTTGGACACAGGAAGGGGAGCATCACATACTAGGTCTTATTGTGGGGAGTGGGTAGCAGGGAGGGATAGCATTAGGAGATATACCTAATGTAAATGACAAGTTAACGGGTGCAACACACCAACATGGCATATGTATACATATGTAAGAAACCTGCACGTTTTGCACATGTACCCTAGAACTGAAAGTATAATAAAAAAATAAAATAATAAAATAAAATAAAATAAAATAAAGAATAGGCTGGTGATTTCACAAACTCTGAATTTCCTAAAATTTCAAACAGAAAACCTGAGATAGGAGTGATTGTAAAGAACACTTACATTTAGCCCTCTTGATTTTTCTGCCATATTTCAAAAAATATGTAACTAATACTCTTAATTTCAAAGTAGAATCATAGAGTTCTAGTACATTGGAGAAAGACTTTGGGATTCTCTAAACCAGTGCTGTTGGATAGAGATATGATATAAACCACATATGATATTAACCAAATATCTAATTTTGAATTTCCTGGTAGCCATATTAATACAAGTAAAAGGCTAAAGATAAAATTAATTTTCATAATTTATTTTATTTAATTAAAATTGCTAAAATATTATCATTTCAACATGCAACAAATATAAAAATATTAGGGAAGTACTTTATGTTCTTTTGTTGAGGGTAGTAAGTCCTCAAAATCAGGTTTGCATTTTATATTTGCAGTATTTCATATTCAAGACAGCCACATTGCAAGTGTTCAGTAGCCACATTTTGCTATGACTTGCATATTGGACAACACAGCTGTAATCAATCCACCTTTAAGGGATGAAGAAAATAAGATCTTAGATAGATTATGTATGTTTTTCGTAAGTCCCAGAATAAGAACTTTACAACCTGATTCATACAAATCACCTTTATAACATTGGGTTTATGAATAATAATTGTTAAACCTTTCTGGACAATTATGTTCTAAGCACTGTCCCATGTGCTTCACATTTATCTCATTTAATTATCATAACAATGAAGCAGGTGCTATTTTCTCTGTCATACTAATGAAGACAACAAAACATGGGAAAAGTAAGATTTGACTAAAGGTACCAGATTCTAAAGAACAAAACAAGAATTGGAATCCAAGGAGTCTGTTCCAGTTTATTTTCTTAATCATGACAATTTTCTGGCAAAGAGTAAACAAATGGCTTTACATTTTAAAACTAAAAGCAAAGTACAGGACAATACCGTCAGTCAAAGGCAATATGTGCCTAATGTTTTCATCAATAACAATGTTTGTTGAACTCAGTTGCACTGTTAAAACAAGGTTATTCTGTAAGTTGAAAGCATCCTTTTTCAGGAAGTCCACTGTCTTTCTGGCAAGTATATTGTTACTGACCAAGTATCCTACATCACTTCCAGCCAACTTTCAGGATACTTCACTTTCTCTTTCTGATTTTCCAATTTGATGAATTTCCCTTTAACTATTGATTTTTTCTTTTTTTTCTGTGTTTTTTTTTTAATATTATTATAGAGAAACAGTGGATTTGTTATATTTCTCTGTAGTTCAGAACATGTAGTTAGTTTGCAGTTGAAATAATTTCTCTACATATTTACTTTCATTTCCTTGCACCTGTTACTGAATGCTAATATGCATAGAACTATTTTTGTTATATGAGGAAATAATCAATTGATTAACTGTATAAAGAAAGCACTTTCAAACTACTTGTATCACATTAAAAATATTTGACATCTCAGATATGCCCTAATAATCAATATATGCTTGATCAATTTATTTATTAAAGAAACTGATCTGCTTAATACATTTATTTTGCTATATCATGAGTCACCTATCCATGTTGGAAATTCCCAAGGTCAAAGTATTATTGCCAAATATAGGGATGCACTTTCTTGTGTGCTCCATTCACTTCTATCAGAAACTGATATTAAGATTCTCACTTTCTCTCCCTCTCTCTCTGAGAAGAGACAAGATGCATCCATGTTTAAAAGTTACATCATACAACAAGCAAAGCTCTTAATCTGCCAATTTTCCTTTCCCTATTTAGATAAAAGCCTATGCAGTTTGAACAAGTCATGATTATCCAGTTCTTCACCTTTCTTTTTGTGGGTTTAGAGGTACAGATGGATATCTGACCTACGTAGTGCTAACAATTGAACCAGGCACTTCCCTCACCTTGAGAGTAGTGTTTCTAATGGCAACTTTCCATCCCAAGGCACCACACTAAGGGCACTGAAGATGTTTGCTGAAGTAACAACAGCTGTTGCAGATCATGTTCATTCTCATACCATTATTCCACCTGATTAAGCCAAAGGATTTTTAATATCATTCTTTTATTTTAGAGAGGATGTAGAGCTATTCTCTCTCTTGACCATATTGTTTCAAATAGGGCCTCAAAATATCACAATTAAAGAAAGGCATTTCCCCCCTCTAGTTTTAATTTGAAAATAAAGTACTATTAATTTTCTGACTCAAATTTTCTCCTCGAGCTTTCCTGTTAAAAGTTAAGCAAATATTGATGTTTTAAAAGTGGCTGTGCAGATGGAAGTAATTTCTCAGAGTATTTCACAGCACACCAGTGTGCTTTGTATGCACAAACACGACCCTAGCATGAGCAGACTCCTAATGTGCACTCTGGAGTTGTAGTTCTGCAGGAAGCAGAACTATACGGCCACTTGTGAATTTCATTTCCCTGCTATGGCCTCTGCAATTCTTATCCCTATAAGGCTGTATTTTATGGGAGCAAAAATTTGTGGAGGGAAATCAGTATATGCTTATTACAAATGCTACAAGGCAGAACAAAGCATCATTACTGAATAATACAACCATTTCTTTCAGCCTCAAAGTGATTCACATTTAACTTCTTTTACCTTTAGTGTAGGAGGACTATTATTCTTCTTAAATAACTTGAGACTTCGTATAAGAAAAATAAATCCTAATCTAAAACTGTGTGAAAATATCAAAATATAGGGGAAAAAATAGGCTATAGCATAGTTTTGGTTATCTTAGAAGTACTTTTTCCAACAGGTCTCTATAGCTTAGATGTTAGAGATCTTATCTGAAAACTTCAACTCTTCATTACTGCCAATAAGATTATATTTAAATGATTGTAATTGAACTTCAGAAATATTTAATTGTGATGGTTTCTTAGATATTATTTAAGGAATCATGTATTATAATAATCTGATAAATTATAGAAAATGAGATATTTATTAATAGTATTGTCTTAATAAAATTATACAATTAAAGCGTAGCTTCAGTCATACCACATCCCTCATCAGAAACATTCATTCACTCCCCACTTACCTACAGAATAAAATATGAACCCTGTCAGCTTACTTTAACATCACCTCCTGACATTATGTCACTGGACCTATGCAGTCTGTCTAATCTTCTGTCACGTTCTGTGTGTATCAACCAATCTTATTCTTTAAAATATTCAGAAATAAAGACTCAGCAGCCTCCCTTAATAACCTGTGTCCATGTCAAGCATTCCTATCTTACTGTAGTTTATTTCTACTATCTAATGTTCTAAGAACATTAGAGTAAGAATAAGAGTACAAAATAAGAATAAAACATGCTAAGTACGTATTCTGCTTTCATTCAACACTGGGCAAGCTGTCTTGAAGAAAATAGAATACATCAATATAATTAATATGATACATTTGCAAATAAAGTAATGCATTCTTGCTGTTCCATAGAGTATCCCGCACACACACACAATACTAATATTTTCATAATGAACTCCATTTTGAAAGTATTTCTACTTCTGAAGTGACACTATGCTCTTTCTCTCTTCAATCCAGTCCCCAACTAGCATGACGCTTGTCATAATACACTTGTATTATTCCTTGTGTCGTATGAAGGCTATCCTGCATGGGAAGTTAGGCTGACTGAGTTTTAGTAGTGGAATTTTAGAATGATAAATTAAGTGCTTTAAAAATAATATTCTGAAAGTGTGTGCCATAACACCAACTAAAAATGGCAGGATTAGTTCTTTCCTATGTATAAAGATATAGTTTCCCCTAACTTGTTGAAGTTACATTAAATTCCATTATTACAATCTTGTTTTGGAATACGTTCCTTCACCTCATAATTATTGATTGTCACACAATTTGCTGACCAGTTAAATCTCTTACCTTTCTCAATTAGCAGTGAATTATGTTAAGACACAACCTGAGCATTATAAATCCCTTTCAAAATGGAATGACCCTGTTTACAATTGAGTTAAAACTATACTCCAAAAACTCTTTAGAGACGATGCAATAGCTTATTTATGTATAGGACTTTGGAATATTTGGACCCTACCTCTGACACTTCTAAATCTATAAAGCTAAGAGTAATAATGCTTAAGTCACCTTCTGAATCCAGCAGCTTTACCCTAGCTTCATAGCAGAGCAAAATTTTTGTTTGTGGGTAAATTTACCCAGTATCTGAGGACTAGCAATATTGAAGTATAAGTGACCTTGTGCCTCTAAAAATACCGTGATTCATCTCTAGCTCTGCTTCCTTTATGAATCTTTCCTTGAGCACCACCACCATCACCACACACTGTGAATCACTGTCTTCTCTGAATTCCCATAAAATATTTTTGAGGTCATAGCATTATTGATTTCTTTAAATGCTTATCTTACACTAGCCTAAGAATTTCTAAAGATTGGGGACTTTGTCTTATTCATCTCTGATTCCCCAGAACTAACCTCACAAATAGTAGACATTCAATAATAATATATTAATAAATGAGTGTAACTTTTCTGTCCTTTTAAGTTTTCTTTTTATCTGAACAAATGTAGCACTTTCAATCAGTATTTTGATAATTAACCGAATGTAACCTTTAGATGTTGCTTAATCATTTAATGTGGGTAGCTACCCCAAGGCCAAGACACTGGTCATGTCAAACTTTTTTTTCTTTGTATTTCACTTGATTTTTAAATGACTGGAAAAATGGTAGGCAAAACACTTGATGAGTAGCTAAACATAGCAATTTCTCATTCATTAGTTTATTTCAAACATTTATTCAGCAACCACTATGCCGAGGACTGAAAATACCATGACTGAAAATCTCATGATGAGCAAATCTAAGACAGTTCTGGCCTTCTTAATTTCAAGCTTCATTCCAAACACACTGAATCAGAAATTCTAGGGAAAGAGCTGGAAAATTGATAGTTTGAAACTTTAAAAGTGATACTGATAACTATATTTGAAAAATCTTGAACTGAAGTTTGCCAAGAGAGAAAAAAAGTATGAGATTGAGGATAAAGAAGGCACAATTTCCCATCTCATTCTGCTGCATGTCTTTATGACCTTAATAGTGCATCTGCACACACGAAGAACCCACTACTAAGACCTAAAAGTTGAAACAAACGCAAAGAACCAGAACCATCTTTACAAATAACACATCAATTGCTTATGATAATACCTATTATATATACACACTTGACATTTTTAATCTGCAGAATGGTTTCTTGTGACTGACATAAAACTGAGAAACCCTTAATATTGAATATGATCTGCAGGGGAACTAAATATTCAAGTCAATACATATGCAAATTGAGTAAGGAAATACAGAGTAAAAGTAGATTAAATGATAAAATGACAGCTATACCTCTTGTTTAGAAAGTGGTGTAGCAAGTTGAGATGCGCAGTGTGGTTCTATGTGTGGTCCAACATTTCATGGGGTCATAGAAAAATCTAATCTACCTTAGGTTCTCATTCTTGGATTGCCAGAAAAATCTACCTTTTAAAATATTAGGAAGTGTCTATTGCTAATCTCATAAGGCAACTCCATGAACCCAATGAACTAATACAAGTGTAAAGCTAGGAAAATTCTGTTCTAACCAGGCAAAATAGTTTAGATAGAAATCGTCAATCTTTCATCAGATATAATGTATAATTTCACATCCAGGCAGGCAGCTTGGGACAAAAGAAATTCCCAGAGAGAAATCAAACTAGTATGAAATTATGCCCACAGAATTGACAAAAGTTTACACTGAAATATAAGTAACTCTTGAATAATAAAAGGGAGATGGGAGTTTTTTTATTGTCACATCCTCTCACTTCAAAATAGAAATATACATTATCTGTGAACTTGATTTCTTGATATTTTAGCTTACAGAGAAGGCCCTCTAATATTATAGGAGTTATTAATGCATTTATATTTGAAAATAGTGTTTTTAAAAATATTTATCCATGGGTTGTTCATAAAAGCACTGCCAAGTATTCATCAGACATTCTGAGCCATTAATTTAATTGATTTACAAAAGGATGGCACTTTTTAAACAAAGTCTGGTCAGAGGCCTAACAGACAGGTAGTTTGATAAAACTTGAATGTATATCTTCAGATTGTGAATAATTCAGCTATTCTTCATTTTATCACTTCCTACTCTAAAAATTACAGCAACCTTGAAACTAATATGAGAAATATATATAAGCCATAATATTAAGTAGAATCATGGGAAACATTTCACAGCACGAAGAGACACCAGGCTAACTTGATTTACTTTCCACCACAATACTTTTTTCTTTCTTCCTACTATTTATGCTGTTTGGAACATCTAGAGCCTGCAGAGAAACCCACTGCATTGTGCTTCCTTCTGACTGTGTACAGTCGGCCTTTTGTATTCGTGGGTCCTCACATTCGGGACTTCAACCAACCATAGATCAAAAATACTTGGGAAAAAACAACAAAAATTACAGTACAAGAAATGCAAACAAAAAGCAATATACTATAACAATTATTTACATAGCCTTTACATTGTGTTATGATTTAAGTTACACAGTAAGATGGACATAAAATGCAAATACTATGAGATTTTACATAACAGACGAGCATCCATGGATTTTGGTATCTGCAGGGGTCCTGGAACCAATCCTCCACAGATTCCAAGGGACAATTGTGCTGATATAAGCTTCTTGCTTAATAAAGGCCCAGCAGTACTTACAAGGATATAAGGTAGAAAAATAAGTAGAAAATATTATATCCTTCACTCTGCTAAGTCCCATTGATCCTCCATATTTTCACTAGTCAACTAAACACTTCTTTTCTTTTCTTTTCTTTCCTTTTTTTTTTTTTTTTTTTTTTTTTTTTTTTTTTTTTTTGAGACAGCGTTTTTCTGTTGTTGCCCAGGCTGGAGTGCAATGGCAAAATCTTGGCTCATTGCAACCTCTGCTTTCCGCTTCTCTTTTCCCAGGTTCAAGCAATTCTCTTGCCTCAGACTTCTGAGTAGCTGGGATTACAGGTGCCTGTCCCCCCTCCCAGCTAATTTTTTGTACTTTTAGTAGAAACAGGATTTCACCATGTTAACCAGGCTAGTCTCAAATTCCTGACCTCAGGTGATCCACCAACCTCTGCCTCCCAAAGTGTGGGGATTACAGGCCTGAGCCACTGCACCGGCCCAACACGTGTATTTCTTAATTGCCTACACCATGCCAGTACTATGAACAATATACCTTCCTCCCAATAAGCTGTAATGTAAACAAAGCAATGAGATATTTAGCCACACATTACTTAGGTAACTCTATACTCTATAGGTTAAGTTCTGAACTGCATCTTACTGACCCTCAATTTGCATTCAGATTTTAAGTACGTGGAAGAAAAGTGAAAGAAATTGCGGGTTGGTAGAGTGATAAGAACCTGCAGGAATAGATAGCCAATAAAA
Organism: Rhinopithecus bieti; assembly: GCF_001698545.2. Lineage (NCBI taxonomy): Eukaryota > Metazoa > Chordata > Mammalia > Primates > Cercopithecidae > Rhinopithecus > Rhinopithecus bieti. The sequence continues at coordinate 7,660 of NW_016820092.1, forward strand.
TGTCATGCTTCATAATTACTAAATTTCCTCCATTTTACTTTGAACCTACACATAGCTTAGCCTTTTAGGTAAGTTTTAGTTCCAGGAGGTTTTATAGTGAGAGGGAGAGCAAGTAAGAACTGGCAAGAATTGTTAAAATATTAACAAGACCACTTTGCTTTTGTATTCTTACTTCTCCTTCTATCATTCCAGTACCCAAGTTCCATCAGAGAAACAACTAGATCCAGAAATCAGGAGTTCATGGAAATATTCCAGGACAGTTGTTGGCTTAGTCTGGATTTTTCATTTTGGAGAAAGCAGAGTTTTTACAGGAAACTTTTGATATCTAAACCAGCAAGGGAGGAGATATTTTGAGAAAAACTTGAAAAAAGCAAAATTATAAGTTTGCTTAGTTATTTCCAGAATAATTGGGTTATATATTCAAAAGCTAGTTTATATGACTTTTTAATGAATTGCTGTAAAATTGCATGCCATTTTCAGAAAGTGCTTACTCTAATTGTATCAGATCAGATCAAATAATTAGTTCAACAATGTACAGTTGCTGTCTAATTTACTGCTTTTTGAAGTGAAGCTTATGCCCATAGATACTAAAGTGAAGAGGTGGACAAAGTAACTTTAAGATCTTAATGGAGTGTATTTATCTCACCAAATTCTTGATCATTTCTAGGACAAACTTTTTTGCAAAATTCCTTACAATTAATCTTGTAAACTTCCCAATTAGTCAGGCTTATTCTGGGAGGAAGTAGTAACTGTTTTTCTCATTAGTGTGTCCAACTATAAGACAGGAAGGATTTGAGAATAGCCAGGAAGATGAGTAAGTTAAGGACATGCTTGCAACTTTTAAATTATATCTCTTCCTGAGTAGTTTTTAAAGGATTATTTATTCACTTAATCAAAAGTCACAAGCATAAATGCTTTCATTGGGGGTGAGGGCCAATGGGTTGAGGTGGAGGAAAGAATGGAGAATCAGTCCTATGATAGGATTTCTAAACTTGGCTGGACATCCGTTATCTCAGAGATGACTGCATCATAATGACAGATCATGAAGAGGGAGTACAAATGACAGAGTGAGTGGGGGAAGGTTTTTAAACACAGGCACAAGATGCTCATTAGTTCCATTAATCTGAACCTAATGGAAGTCTTGGCTTAGGAAGGTGGTACTTACACGAATGAGACTAATGTTCTAAACGCAGGATGCTGGCAGAACAGAAAGTAAGTTGCCATAAGGTCATGGGCCATAATCTCAATATTTAGTTTATGGATTCTGAGAGATGAGTGATGAAAAATAACTATGGCTTAAATAAGGTAATGATAATTGGTAATGAGAATTGTTTCCAAAAGTCAACACACACACACACACACCCTTCCCTCAACAGGTTCACTCTATCTCTATGATAAAAGTGAGTTAAATTTTGAGAACATACTAAATTCACCTGGTTGATCCCCTTGAAGGTGTTACTATGTTTAGTCAGACACACTCTTCTAGTCATCTATGTATAATATTTTTAAAATATGGGACCTCTGGAAAGAAGCCCAAGTTGCAAGATTAAGAGTAAAATTGCACATTCTGACAATCTGTTATCAGTTAACTATATTTAGACTCATTATAGCTGTTGTAGTCATGTTTCCCCTCTGCATTTTTCCTGACCTCCTTCCCTCCCTCTCTTTCTAACCTCCCTTCCTTCCTTCCTTCCTTCCTTCCTTCCTTCCTTCCTTCCTTCCTTCCAAAAACTAGAATTGGAAAGGATCTGTGATATCAATCTCTTGCCTTGTGTCCACCAACAGGGAATAAGTAGACCACCTATTGCTTGAGTGAGTTTTGGTAGTTAAAATTATACTGAAAAGACTTACCTACAGACTGTCAGTGTCTGGTTCTCCGTGATCTAAGGCATAAACTATACCACTTTTCAGAAGCAAATCTATTTCCCTGAATCCTGAAAGGTTTATTTCAGGTAATAATAATATATTTATCTGTGAGTTGAAGTCCTGGTGGGAAGGTGGGGGCTGGAGGGCAGGAGGAAAGGATAAGGAAAGTAATCTTTTAAAATGAACTAGAACTTAGGCCGGGCACGGTGGCTCAAGCCTGTAATCCCAGCACTTTGGGAGACCGAGACGGGTGGATCACGAGGTCAGGAGATCGAGACCATCCTGGCTAACACAGTGAAACCCCGTCTCTACTAAAAAAATACAAAAAACTAGCCGGGCGAGGTGGTGGGCGCCTGTAGTCCCAGCTACTTGGGAGGCTGAGGCAGGAGAATGGTGTAAACCCGGGAGGCGGAGCTTGCAGTGAGCTGAGATCCAGCCACTGCACTCCAGCCTGGGAGACAGAGCCAGACTCCATCTCAACAAAAATAAAAATAACTAGAACTTGAGTCACTTAGGTTGTGTGCATGACACTACAGAGTCCTCTGCATTACAGTAGAAAGACTTGGGCACTAGACAAAAATAAACCCTTTTGCCTTGGCATGTACTCTTACTTCAAGCTCTATATTTAAAGGTAAGGAAAGCTGAATCCAAGGAAAGATAAACCCAAGGAAAAGCATGCCAAGAAAAAGAACTCCTCTTTTACGGAATAAGCTTCTCTATAGCTTTCAATTTTCTTAAACAACAAGTTTCTCAGGTTGGAGTCAGGACTAAGTCCATCTTTACCACATCACTATATGATAAGTGATAGTAAGAATCCAAATGAAGGAATTCTAAAATAGATTTTTTCCGAAGCACTTGGGTCCTGTCAGTGTCTTAGAAACCAGATGACTTGTTAAAATTATTCAACAAAATGATTTAGGCACTAGGAATGTAATGTCAAACAAAATGAAGAAAGATATCTCCTTCCTGAAGCTTACATTCTGTGAGGGACTGGTAAATGATTTTTTAAATTATTTATTTATTAACAAACAAAGAGCACTTATGGTAAGATGAGTCAGGTCATGTACAAAATGTCTTATAAGTATGAATGCATTTGATCTTTGCTATAGCCCTGAAGTATGCGAAGTGGGGCAATGCTTGAAGGCAGACTGTGGAAAGGTAATGTATATTACAAATTCTAAAGAAACCACTATCAAACAAGTAACACTGAGATACGAAAATTTGACAGAAACATTAAAAAAAAAAAGAAAAGAAAATTACAGGCCAATATCTGTCATGACTTTTACAGTAGGTAGCCAGTCAGACATAAGCAGGTCAGGGAGGACTCCCCCACTGCTGACACACACCAGCAATGTCACCATCAGGTGACAATCAGGCAACTTTCTGTCTCTTTAAAATAATAATTGGTCACAGCTGGTACCAGGGAAAGGTGGTCTCCAAATAGATAGAAAACCCTGCAACTGATGATCAGCTTCCCAATAAGATGATGGGAATTGGGTGAGTGGGCTCAAGCATGCACACTAAGAGGCAAAATAGCAGAATTTAACAGTTATATGACCTTCATCTAGGAACATTGAACTGGTAAGTGAAAAACATCTTAAGTGAGCATGCCTGCAACTTCAGTAAACACACTACGCATGTGAACCCCCACCCCAAGTGCTGGTGGGCCACTGTGCATGCATACAGCCCAACCGAATCAAAGAATCAGGGGAGAAGAGGACACAAGCTTCCAGAACCATGCCAATATATAATATCCTAAGTCAAAGGTCAAACAGCATACTTGGTCTCTCAAGTTGCCTGCTTGGCCCTCTTCCAAGTGTACTTTATTTCCCTTCATTCCTGCTCGAAACTTTTTAATAAAGTTTCACTCCTGCTCTAAAACTTACCTTGATCTCTCATGCTGTCTCATGCCCCTTGGTGGAATTCTTTCTTCTGATGAGGAAAGAATTGAGGTTGCTTCAAACCCATATGGCTTTGCCACAACTAACAATGACTATAGAAGAAAAAATTTATACAAGTTTAGCAAAGGCTATCTGATGATATATAAAAATGATAATACATCATGTACAAATGGAGTTTATCCCAGGAATGCAAGGTTGGCTGTCTTCCTTTTTCCCCCTCTCCAACTCCAGTATTATTTGCTACTTGATATTTATTCTACAAATACTGCCTTCTCTGGGAAGTTTATTTTCATTTCCAAGACTGATAAGTTGCCCTTATCCATATTTTCACAACCTGTTGTATTTGTCTACTTTTTAAGACAATTTTTATGTTTGTTTATAGTTACTTTGTTCATTAAATTACATGTTGCTGGAAGCCTATATAAGCTGTGTCTTATATATCTGTGAATGATCAAATTCTGTCACACATTTGTTGCTCAACACATGTCTGTTGAATTGGACAAAACTAGAGGGAAACCTAGACAGGTCCTTGTCATGCACGTCTGAGTGAAGAGACCACCAAACAGGTTTTGTGTGAGCAATAAAGTTTTCTAATCACTTGGGTGCAGGTGGGCTGAGTCCAAAAAGAGTCAGTGAAGGGAGATAAGGGTGGGGCTGTTTTATAGTATTTGAGTAGGTAAAGGAAAATTACAGTCAAAGTGGGGTTTTTCTCTGGCGGAGAAGAGAGGGGTCACAAGGTGCTCAGTGGGGGAGCTTTTTGAGCCAGGATGAGCCAGGAAAAGGAATTTCACAAGGTAATGTCATCACTTAAGGCAAGGACTGACCATTTTCACTTCTTTTGTGGTGGAATGTCATCAGTTAAGGCAAGGGCAGGTCATTTTCACTTCTTTTGTGATTCTTTAGTTACTTCAGGCCATCTGGGCATATACATGCAAGTCACAGGGGATGTGATGGCTTGGCTTGGGCTCAGAGGCCTGAAATTCCTGCCTTCTTATATTAATAAGGAAAATAGCATAAAATAGTATTGAAGTGTTGGGGCGACGAAAATTTTTGGGGGATGGTATGGAGAGATAATGGGCGATGTTTCTCAGGGCTGCTTCATGCGGGATTAGGGGTGGTGTGGGAACCCAGAGTGGGAGAGATTAAGCTGAAAGAAGATTTTGTGGTAAGAGGAGATATTTTGGGGTTGTTAAAAGGAGCATTTGTTGTGTAGAATGATTGGTGATGGCCTGGATGTGGTTTTGTATGAATTGAAAAATTAACAGAAGACACAAGGCCTGTATGAGAAGGAGAAAAAACAGGTATTAAAGGACTAAGAACTGGGAGGACCTAGTACATCTAATTAGAGAGAGCCTAAGGGAGTTCAGCATAATCCCTTGCTTAGTTGGTGAGTTTTTAGGCTTTATCTAAGTTTTTGGGGTGCAGTCCAAGCTGGTCTGGTGTCTGGAATGAGACTGGGACCTAATAAAAAGGAATGTCCACACAGGAGCTCAAATGGGCTGGAACCTGTAGCATTCCAAGGACAGGCCTGAATTCTGAGACGGAAAAGTGGTAAAAGTATTGTCTAGTCCTTTTTAAGTTGGTGACTGAGCTTGGTGAGCTGTGTTTTTAAAAGACCATTAATCCATTCTTCCTTTCCTGAAGATTGAGGATGGTGAAAAATATAAAGGTTTCACTGAATACCAAGAGCCTGAAAAACTGCTTCGGTGATTTGACTAATAAAGGCTGGTCTGATATCAGACTGTATAGAGGTGGGAAGGCCAAACTGAGGAATTATGTTTGACAGAAGGGGAGAAATGACTGCAGTGGCCTTCTCAGACCCTGTGGGAGAGGCCTCTACCCATCCAGTGAAAGTGTCTACCTAGACTAAGAGATATTTTAGTTTTCTGACTCAGGGCATGTGAGTAAAGTCAATTTGCCAGTCCTGGGCAGGGGCAAATCCCTGAGCTTGATGTGTAGGAAAGGGAGGGGACCGGAGAAATTCCTGAGGTGTAGTAGAATAGCAGACAGAACACTGAGAAGTGATTTCTTTGAGGATAGATTTCCAGGATGGAAAGGAAATGAGAGGTTCTAAGAGATAGGCTGGAGGCTTGTAACCTACATGCAAGAGGTTATGAAATGATGACAGAATAGAATGGGCCTGTGAGGCTGAAAGGAGATATTTTCCTTGGTCTAAGAACCATTTGCCTTGTGTGGGAAGAGATTGATAGGTGGAAGTTTCAGTGGGGGAGTAGGTGGGAGTGGCCAATGTGAAGGAGGAAAACTGCTGTGAGGGTTAGAAGTTGGAACGCTAGCTGCTTTTTTAGCTAACTTATCAGCATAAGCATTGTCCTGAGTGATGGGATCTGATGCCTTTTGATGACTGCTTTTTAGCTACCTTATCAGCATAAGTGTTGTCTTGAGCGATGGTTGGGGGAAGAAAATAGATTTTGTAAGTTATGAGAACTGTAGAGAGTTGAGCATAGTTTATGATTTTTTTGGCCTTTAACAGTATTAAAGCCGTGGCAGCCACTGAACACAGACATGAGGGCTAGGCTAAAACAGTAAGGTCAAGTTGTTTGGACAGAAAGGCTGCAGAATGCGGTCGGCTCTTGTGTAAGAATTCTGACTGCACTAACCATGCCTAGGAAGGAAAGGAGTTGTTTTTTAGTAGGGATTGGGGTTTGGGAGATTAGCCAGACATGATCAGCAGGGAGAGCATGTGTGTTTTTATGAGAATTATGCAGAGATAGGTAACAGATGAGGAAGAAATTTGGGCTTGACCGAGATAATGCGGGCTGTCTGTGAAGCCTTGCAGCAGTACAGCCTAGGTAAGCTACTGGGACTGATGGGTGTCAGGGTCAGTCCAGGTGAAAGCAAAGAAAGGCTGGGACAAGGGGTGCAGGGGAATAGTGAAAAAAGCCTCTTTTAGATCAAGAATGGAATAGTGAGTTGTGGAGGAAGATATTGAGGACAAAAGAGTGTATGGGTTGGTCACCACAGGGTGGATAGGCAAAATGATTTGGTTGATAAAGCACAGATCCTGAACTAATCTGTAAGACTTGTCCGTTTTTTTGGACAGGTAAAATGGGGGAATTGTAAGGAGTGTTTATAGGTTTTAGAAGCCCATGCTGTAGCAGGTGAGTGATAACAGGTTTTAATCCTTTTAAAGCATGCTGCGGGATGGGATATTGGCATTGACTGGGGTAAGGGTGATTCGTTTTTAACGAGATGGTAAGGGGTGCATGATCAGTCACCAAGGAGGGAGTAGAGGTATCCTATACTTGTGGGTTAAGATGGGGGGATACGAGGGGAGGATGTGAAGGAGGCTTTGAACTGGGGGAAAAGGTGGCAATGAGGTGTGGCTGTAGCCTAGGAATAGTCAGGGAAGCAGATAATTTAGTTAAAATGTCTTGGACTAATAAGGGAACTGGGTAGGTGGGGATAACTAAAAAAAGAGTTCATACAAGAATACTGTCCAAGTTGGCACCAGAGTTGGGGAGTTTTAAGAGGTTTAGAAGCCTGGTCGTCAATAACCACAACAGTTATGGAGGTAAGGGAAACAGGGCTTTGAAAAGCAGGTAATGTGGAGTGGGTAGCCTCCGTATTGATTAAGAAAGGGACGGACTTAACCTCCACTGTAAGAGTTACCCAAAGCATCTGTGATGGACCAGGAGGTTTCTGAGCAATGGGGCAGTGTCAATCTTCAACTGCTAAGCTGAGAAGGTGTGGGAAGGAGTCAGCCATGGTCCTCCATCTCCATCTATTTTCTATATAATCCTCAGACTATACTATCTTCTAAAACTGAAAACATATTTACTGTCTGGGTTCAGTGGCTCATGCCTGTAATCCTAGCAGTTTGGGAGGCTGAGGCAGGAGAATTGCTTGAGCCCCAAAGTTTGAAACCAGCCTGGGAAACATAGTGAGATTCCACCTCTATAAAAAGTAAAAAGTTAGTCAGGCATGTCGGGGCAGGGCGGTGTGTGTGCCTATAGTTCCAGCTCTTCAGGATGCTGAGGTGAGAGAATCCCTTGAGCCCAAAAGACCAAGCAGTGAGCTGTGATTTTTGCCACCATACTCCAGCCTGGGTGACAGATTGAGACCCTGTGAAAGAAAGAAAGGAAAAAAGAAAGAAACAAGGAAAGAAAGAAAGAAGGAAAGGAAAAAAGAAAGAAACAAGGAAAGAAAGAAAGAAGGAAAGGAAAAAAGGAAGGAGGGAAGGAAGGAAGGAAGGAAGGAAGGAAGGAAGGAAGGAAGGAAGGAAGGAAGGGGAAGGAAGGAGAAAGCAGGAAGGAAAGAGAAGAAAGAAAGAGAGAGAAAGAAGGAAGGAAGGAAAGAAAGAAAGAGAGAGAAGGAAGGAAGGAGAAGAAAGAAAGAAGAAAAGAAAGAAAGGAAGGAAGAAAGAAAAAGGGAAGGAAGGAAGGAAAAGAAAGAGAGATGAGGTATTTATCAGGGAAGAAAAGCAGCATAAATGAAAGTTGGCTGGCCAGGTGCTCATGCCTGTAATCCCAGCATTTTGGGAGGTCAAGGCAGGTGGATCACCTGAGGTCAGGAGTTCAAGACCAGCCTGACCATCATGGTGAAACCCCATCTCTACTGAAAATACAAAAATCAGGGTGTGGTGGCATGCACCTATAATCCCAACTATTTGGGAGGCTGAGGCAGGAGAATCGCTTGAACCCAGAAGGCAGAGGTTGCAGTGAGCCAAGATCGCACCATTGCACTCCAGCCTGGTTGACATTGTGAGACTTCATATCAAAAACAAAAAAAAGAAAAGAAAAGAAAAGAAAAAATCAGCCTTGCTCAAAGAGAGGTGTAGCCTTTGCCATCAGCTCCTGGGAAGGGAGCTCTACACCCTTGGACTGCCCTGTGTCGTAAGTGTCTGTTTACCTGGGGGCCTTGGGCCACACCAGACAGTCTAAAAATGTGATTTAGGGTTGCGGCTTTGGGTTCTGCAGTATCAGCTCCGTGAAGAGGCTGGAAACCAAGGTCAGCCACATGGGCCATCAGCTACGTCTCAGTGACCAAGTCCTAATAAAAACTGAACGCCAAGGCTCTGGCAAGCTTCCTGGTGGCCAAGGTCCCATGTGGGTTGTCACACATCACTGCAGGGGATATTTAGCGCTGCCCACAACTCTACTGGTGGAGAACAACTGGAAGCTCTGCTGGAACCTTCCTGGACTCCGTCTCCTGAGTCTCTTCTCTGGGCTAATTTTAATCGTATCCTGCTCTGTAATAAACTGTAACCACGAGTTTAACAGCTTTCAGTGCATTCTGTGAGTCCTTCTAGCACATTGTCCAATCTGAGGGTTGCCTTGGGGACCCCTGAAGTCGGAGTTGGTGTCAGAAGTGAGAGCGGTTGTATTCGTTCATTTTCATGCTGCTAATAAAGACATACTGGAGACAGGGTAATTTGTAAAGAAAAAGAAGTTTAATGGACTCACAGTTCCACGTGGCTGCGGAGGCCTCACAATCATGGTGGAAGGTGAAAGGCGCATCCTGTATGGCAGCAGACAAGAGAGAAGCGAAGACCAAGTGAAAGGCATTTACTGTGGTAAAACCATCAGATCTCATGAGACCTACTCGCTACCACAGAACGGTATGGGGGAACCCGCCCCCATGATTCAATTGATTCAATTATCTCCCTCTGGGTCCCTCCCACAACATGTGGGAATTATGGGAGCTACAATTTAAGATGAGATTTGGGTGGGAACACATCCAAACCACATCAGCCGTCTTACAGATTGCTCCCCTAACTTCACAAATGACCTGCCCTACAAAGCACACACCTGCCNAAAGGAAAAAAGGAAGGAGGGAAGGAAGGAAGGAAGGAAGGAAGGAAGGAAGGAAGGGGAAGGGAAGGGAAGGGAAGGGAAGGGAAGGGAAGGGAAGGGAAGGGATCGGGAGGTTCTTGCCCCCCAGAAAAGCAGAGAAAGGGTAGAGACAGGGAGAGAAGGGGGTCAGGGTTCTTGCTCCTCCCCCAGAAAAGCAGGACTTGCTGCTAAGGGTGAAGGACCAAGGCAGGCATCCCTGCATGGTCAGACACCTCTTAAACGAGGGTGAATAATCAGAGAGACATCCCTGCAATGATTAAACACCAAGGGAAGGCTGTCTTCCCGAGTCTGTGACCAGTGCAGGAGTTTTGGGTCCATGGATAAAACGTGTCTCTTTTGTCTGTACCAGAAAGTGAAAGGAATTGAAATTAAGAGAAGGGAGAGATTGAAGGGTGGAGTCAAGATTGAAAGGAGAAAGAGGTTGAGGGATAGTGAGAGAGGTTGGAGAAGAAAGTAAAAACAGGCCACTTACCCGATTTAAAATTGGTGAGATATGCCTTGGGCTGGTTGGTCTGAGGACCTAAGGTCGTAGGTGGATTTTTCTCACAGAGCAAAGAGCAGGAGGACAGAGGATTGATCTCCCAAGGGAGGTCCCCCCATCTGAGTCACGGCACCAAAATCTCATGTGCATCCGTGTGAAGAGATCACCAAACAGGCTTTGTGTGAGCAATAAAGGTTTTTAAAATCACCTGGGTGCAGGTGGGCTGAGTCCGAAAAGAGAGTCAGTGAAGGGAGATAAGGGTGGGGCCGTTTTACAGGATTTGGGTAGGTAAAGGAATTTCACAAGGTAATGTCATCACTTAAGGCAAAGACCGACCATTTTCACGTCTTTTGTGGTACAATGTCATCAGTTAAGGCAGGGACAGGGCATTTTCATTTCTTTTGTGATTCTTCAGTTACTTAAGGCCATATGGGTGTACATGTGTAAGTCACAGGGGATGTGATGGCTTGGTTTGACCTCAGAAGCCTGAGAGCCCTAACTCCAAAATTGTCCTTGTTTCCCTATTATAAAATTCCATCATTAAAACTTTACTTTGGGGAGAAAGCTCTGTCCTTTATTAACATGCAAATATTTCTGACTGCCTAACACATTTAAGCCTTTGTCAGCAATTTACACCCAAGTGCTAATTGGTTTATCAGGGCTTTTCCACTGCTGTTTTGTTAATTGTGGGTTTTAATAATGGGGATGTGTAAGGGGTATTTGTGTGGGATTGAATACAATGAAGAGAGGGAGGGTAGAGAGGAAAGAAAAGAGATAGGAGAAATGGTCTAACCTTATTTTGTGCCTGAAGGGCAAGATAATGAATGAAATTGAACACTACAAGAGTTTGCTTAGAATCAGAATGGAACAAAAGAAATGAAAATCCCCAGTGAAAGTCATGATGTGGTGCCTAGTACAGTTAATAATTTGCGGTCATTAGCCAATATTCTTTAAATATTTGTTCAATCTCCATTAAAAAATAATGACAAGATTATCCCTTAATTCAAATTGAAAAGAGATATATTCATTTCTCATCTACTTCCACTGGTAGAAATATTGAATTAATGTTATGACAAAACATTCTGCAAATATTTCTTACTTCCTACTAACATTTTGATGTTTTGATAGTTGGCCTGTGTGTGTGTGTGTGTGTGTGTGTGTGTCTGTGTGTGTTGAGAGAGAGAGAGAGAGAGAGAGAGAGAGAGAGAGAGAGAGATTTTCTTATTCAAGTAACTTTTTGGAGGCACAATGAAAGGTTTATACTGTAGATGGTTATAAAAATTGCTCTTTTTTGATAAGCAGATTCATGCAATGTAGTGTTGTTAGTTTTTTGAATTCAGTTAGTTGTGATTCTACATGAGTCACAGAAGGACACAGTTGTATGAAATCTGTCATATAGAATGCTGGTTAAATCATACAGGGTCTAGTTCTCCAGTCTTGTATTCAAATCCCAACCCTTGGTTTTCTTACTTTTGTAGTACTGAGTAATTCATTTAACCTTTAAACTACAGTGACTTTTCTATTTTTTCAAATGAACTCTTAATTTTTACAATAGTTTTAGATTTACAGAATTATTTCTAAATAGTACAGAGAGTTTCTTCTGTACATCTCACACCTCATTTTTCTTATTATTAACATTCTGATTAGTATGATACATTTGTCATAATAATGAACAGATATTGATGTATTCTTATTAATTCAAGTCCATGTTTTATTTGAATCTCCTGAGTTTTTAACTTTTCTGGTTCAGAATCCCATCCAGGACACATTATATTTGATGTACATGTTTTCTTAGATTCACATTGACTATAACAGTTTCACAGACTTTCCTTGTTTCTGAAGGCCATGACAGTATTGAAAGATACAAGTCACAGATTTTATAGAAAGTTTCCCAATTTGAACTTACTGGGTATGTTTCCATGATCAGAATGGGGTAATGTGTTTTTGCTTGGGAAACCACAGAAGTAAAGTGCCATTCTTATATGATGATAAATTGAACTTATTCAAAAAATTATTTTAAAATGTCTTCCTTGCAGAAGCCCAGTTAAGAGGATTTAAAAAACAGTCTATGGACTTGGAGAAAATATTTGCAAACATATATCTGATAAAATACTCATATTTAGAATCTATAGAAAGCTATCAATGCTCAACAGTTAAAAATATAACATTTCACATTGAAAATGATCAATAGGCAAGGAGACACACTTCACCAAAGAAAATGTATAGATGAAAAACCAGTACATGAAAAGATCTTAAACATCACACTGGCCATTGAGTAAATACAACCCAAAACCGTAATAAGATATTATTGCGCACTATTAGAACAACAAAAATTTAAAAAGTGACAATACTGAATTCTGGTGAAGATGTAAAGAAATGAAATTTCTCATACATTGCCAATGTGAACGTAAAGCAATCTCGTTACTCTGGAAATTAGTTTCGTAGTTTATTATAGTAATAAACATATATTTGCTGTAAGACCTATCAATCACGCTACTGGACATTTGCCTCATAACAATGAAAACTTATGTCTTTACAACAACTTATACAAAATAATAGTTCATTTGTAATAGCCAAAAATAGAAAGCTCACCAAATTGTACTATAAGAGGTGAATAGTTAAATTGTAGTACATCAATACCATGGTATCAGCAACACTGAATAAAAAATAAATAGAAAGATCACTTACTAGCCAGGCGCAGTGGCTCACGCCGGTAATCCTAGCACTTTGGGAGGCCGAAGCGGGCAGATCACGATGTCAGGAGATTGAGACTATCCTGGCTAACATGGTGAAACCCCGTCTCTACCAAAAACACAAAAAATTAGCCGGGCGTTGTGGTGGGCGCCTGTAGTCCCAGCTACTCTGCAGGAGAATGGAGTGAACCCGGGAGGCGGAGGTTGCAGTGAGTCGACATCACACCTCTGCACTCCAGCCTGGGAGACAGATAGAGACTCCATCTCAAAAAAAAAAAAAAAAAAAAAAACAAAAAAAAACATACTGTATGATTCCTATGTAACATTCTCAGTAAGTCAGCGATAGAGAACCAATTGGTGGTTGCCAGAATTTGGAGATATTGGGGGTGGGGAGGGCATAGAATATTAGGTATGACTATAAAGGAGAAACACAAGATAGATCTTTGTGATGATAGACTAGTTCTGCATCTTGATTGCTGTGAAATGAATCTATATATGTTATAAAATACAATGTTTTCCAATTTCAGTGTTCCATTTTGATATTGTACTATAGTTACATAAGATGGAACCAATGGAGAAACTGTGTATGAAGGGTACATAGATCCTCTCTGTTCTATTTTGGCAACTTCCTGTGAATCTATATTATTTAAAAGCAAAAATAAAAAATTAATCTATAACAGATCAAATATTTTATTTTTCTGATTGGTTTCCTTTCCAGTGCTTCTGGATCTATGCTTTTGAGTTTTTATCTTTGCCTACTGATGCTCACCAGAGACTCTGTCTTCATCTGTGTTTCACATGAAAAGAATCAATGGAGGAACGACACAACTTATGGAATGGGATAAAACATTTGCAAACTATTCATCTGATAAGGAGTTAATATGGAAAATATATAAGGAACTCAACTCCATTGCAAGAAAACAAACCAATTTAAAAATGAGCAGAGGATCTGAATAGAAATTTATCAAAAGAAGACAGGCAAATGGCCAACTAGTATATGAAAAAATGTTCAACATCACTAATCATCAGGGAAATACAAATTAAAATCACAATGAGAGATTACCTCACACCTTTTAGAATAGCTGTTGTCAAAAAGATAAAAGATAAGTGTTGGAGAGGATGTAGAGAAAAGAAAACACTATACATTTTAGTGGTAATATAAATTAGTACAGCCATTATAGAAAACAGTATGGGGTTCCTAAAAAAGTTAAAAATAGAACTACCATGAGCTCCAGCAATCACACTTCTGAGTACGTATTTTTAAAAATGAAATCTGGGTGTGAAAGAGATATCGGTATGCCCATGTTCACTGCAGCATTATTAACCATACCCAAGACATGGAAACAACTTAAATGTCCATGCACAGATGAATGGATTTAAAAAATGTGATATAGATACACAGTATAAAACTACTCTTCTGAAAAAAGAAGGAAATCTTATCCATTGAGACAACATGAATCAACCTAGTGGATATTGTACTAAGTGAAGTAAGACAGGCACAGAAAGAAAAACACTGCATTATCTCACTTACATGTGGAAACTAAAAAGGCTGAACTTACAGAGGCAGAAAGTAGAATGGTGATTGCAAGGAGCTGGGGCAGGGGAAGGATGAGGATATGAAAGATGTTAGTCAAAGAGTACAAATTTTCTGTTCAATAGGATGAATATGTTCTAGGATTCTATTGTGAAGCATGATGTCTATAGTTAATAAGCAGGTGTTGTACACTTGAAAATTGCTGAGAGAATAGATGGTAAATATTACTACCAAAATTAAAAGTATTTGAAGCAATGAACATGTTAATTCATTTTGATTTAATCAGTTCAAAATGTACACATTTTGTAATGTACACATTTGTGTACAAAATGTACACAAAATGTAAAAAAAGATCATGTTGTATACTCCAAATGTATATACTTTTTGTCAATTATAACTTAATACCGGGGGAAAATATCTGTTAAACAATAACATCATAATTATTGATTATAATAATCTTTAGTATAAATAGAAGAAATTTCTGGTGATATTTCAGCTTATAAATTAAAAAGGATAGTAATTTTAGTCCGCCATTCACATACGTTTGAGCATATAAATCTAATCAATGTATGCATTCATGTTAACTTTTGGTAAATGAGAAAGTTTCAAAGAAACTAATAAAGCAGTATTTTCAGCATCCGAAACAACAACAAAAACAGAACAAATACCATTATCTCAAGAGACATAATATAAACAATATTTATGCATTAAATATTGAAAATAAGTATGTTAATTTGGAATAACTGCTTTAGGTCATCTTCCAACACATGTACAACTTCAACATGTGGATTCTGCTGCTTTTTCAGATCAGAATTATTGTAACGCTTACAACAGGATGTTAAAGTGAATTTTTTTCCGTCTTAGTTCTAACTATGGTGACCAAACACCATCAAAAAACAAAAAATACATGGTGAATATTCTCACATTTCCGTGACAGGTGGTAGATATCTTATGCAGTATTTGTAAAACACAAGGCAGAACACTCTTTATGAGATCATAAACCAAGCACTCATCTCAAAAACAGTTAGTACTGAAAGGTCCAAAGAAGGCAATTAATTTGGGAAAAAATGTGTCAGGGCATTTTCTTCTTACCTCTCCACCATGGAGAGAGAGAATAAGGGCCAACTAAGAGGATACTTGCAAGAACTTTGTGCCCTGAGCTCTATTCCATATCTTGAACCGTTTCAATTGGAAAAGAAACTTGCTAGATGCTCTGAACGAGGATAGATAGCTGCACTGTGAACATTCTAGGTTCTGAAATGTATCAGTTCCAAGGATGTATTCATATTTCCCAGGACCAAATCTGAGTCTCACAGAAGATCACATTGAACCTTGCCCTAGCGTACTGCTTGGAAGTTGGGAGAGGTAAAGAGAAGGAGTCTGAAGCCTCTGGGGAGGGAGGCAGGAAGCAGTGAGCTCTCCCTAGCCTTACCTATTGCCTCCCACAGAGACAGAGTGGACATTTTTTGGACAACAGTGTGAACTTCTGGCTAGAAGGTAGTACTTGCAATATTTATACACTGCCTTTGTATACTAAAAGCCTAGATTCCTGCTGGGATCTGAAATAATTTATTTGGTGACTCATTCTAGGATCTTCCTCTTTCTTTGTCCCCATTCTTGGAGGGCAGAGGAAACAATTTGAATATTTAGATAGAGCTACTTGTAATATTTACTACTTGTAATTCTACAGGATGGGGATGACCCAAAGAAACATTGTTTTATTGCTGGGGATTTTTCTGTTTGTTTGTTTTGCCTGGGGGTAACCACAGTGTAGTCATGACTGATGGCTTAAGACATATGTGGCAAACACAAATATTCTTTTACATTTTTTTCCTTCACTTTTATATAAAGGGAGGAATCATTCAATATATCCATAGTCTGAAACTGTGACCATTAATATATAACTTATAAATCCTTAAATTTGCAAGTACTAAGGCAAAGGATCAACTTTCAAAACTAAAATTTTATCCTAAATAAAGATATATTTATCAACTAAGTTTTCAAGAACTTAAAACACTTATTTTTTTTTTTTTTTTTTTTTTTTTTTTT
>NW_016820092.1:24169-38313 GCF_001698545.2 Rhinopithecus bieti
TTTGAGACTGAATTTTGCTCTCGTTGCCCAGGCTTAGAATGACAAAGATGTTCTAATTCAATTTTTTTGAACAAATGATATCATGGAATAAACTTGGTCTCAAATGATTTATTTAGTCAGACAAATGGAAATTACATGTTCAAAGGTTGATAATTAACAATTGGTAATCTTTTTAATGGAAACAACACATAACGTTTCTCTAAAACTTGCCAGTTTATTCAGACACTCCTTAAACAGGGTATCAGGGCAAAGAACCAACTGATAATTCTCTTCAAGAATATCTCTTCAAGAATTATACAATACTCTGGCTCTCTCTTTTTCTCTTGTGTCACTCTGAATCAAATTAAATTCACTTTAGTATTTCTCAGGAGTTGCTTATTTCTTCTTTCTCTCTTCATCTATTTTATAAATCTAAAGTAGGCCCTGATTTTGGCAGATACACCTAAAATAGTGCTAAGTAAGTCTGAGTCAAGGAAAAGGAAAACATTTGTTTGAAAGTGAAATGAGGACAAATCCCCATTTCCCCCTTCCCTCAGCCCCTGATAACCACCATTCTAATCTCTGCTTCTATGAGTTTGACTACATTAGGTACCTCATATACATGGACTCATGCAGTATTTGTACTTCCACGACTGGCTTACTTCACTTAACACACTGTCCTCCAGTATCAGGGGAACCTGCCCCCAATAATTCAATGTTATTTCACATAGGTTATTTTCTATTTCCCTAAGTGTCAGCCAGTCTGAGAAGTAAAGTGAAAGAGTACAGAAGAGAGAAATTTTAAAGCTGGGATGTGGGGGAGACATCACATGTTGGCAGGTTCCATGGTGCCCCACAAGCTGCAAAACCAACAAGTTTTTATTGGTGATTTTCAAAGGGGATGGAGTGTACGAATAGGATGTGGGTCACAGAGATCACATGCTTCACAAAGTAATAAAATATTACAAGGCAAATGGAGGCAGGGCAAGACCACAGGACCAGGGTGAAATTAAAATTGCTAAAGAAATTTCTGGCACACATTGTCATTGATAACATCTTATCAGGAGACAGGGTTTGAGAACAGACAACGGTCTGACCAAAATTTACTAGGCGGGAATTTCCTCATCCTAATAGGCCTGGGAGTGCTATGAGAGACTGGGGCTTATTTCATCCTTTATCTGCAACCATAAAAGACAGACATTCCCAGATTGACCATTTTAAGAGACCTCTCCCCAGGAATGCATTCTCTTTCTCAGGGCTGTTCCTTGCAAGAAAAAGAATTCAGCAATATTTCTCCTATTTGCTTTTGAAAGAAGAGAAATATGGCTCTCTTCCACCCAGCTCTCAGGAAGCCAGACCTAATGGTTATCGCCCTTTTCCCTGAACATCACTGTTATCCTGTTCTTTTTTCAAGGTGCCCAGATTTCATACTGTTTAAACACACATACTTACGAACAATTTGTGCAGTTAACGCAACCATCACAGGGTCCTGAGGTGACATACATCCTCAGTTTATGAAGATGATGGGATTAAGAGATTAAAGTAAAGACAGGAATAGGAAATCACAACAGTATTGACTGGGGAGGTGATAAATGTCCATGAAATCTTCACAATTAATGTTCAGAGACTGCAGTAAAGACAGGCATAAGAAATTATAAAAGTATTAATTTGGGGAGCTAATACATGTTCATGAAATCTTCACAATTTATGTTCTTCTGCCATGGCTTCAGCTGGTCCCTCCTTTTGGGGTCCCTGACTTCATGCAGAACTCCAGATTCATCTGTATTGTCCTATAGAGCAGGGTTTCCTTTTATTTTAATGGTAGAATAATGTTCTATTGTATATATTACCAAATTTTCTTTATCCATTCATCTGTCATTGGACATTTGGGTTGTTTCTATAACGTAGCTATTGCAGATAATGCTACAATAAATATGGAAGTGCAGATATCTCTTTGGGATACTAATTTCAATCCTTCTGGGTAGATATACCCAGAAATAGGTTACTGGATCATATGATAGTTTTTAAATTTTTTAAGGAACCTCCATACAGTTTTCCATAGTACCTATATTAATTATATTCCCACCAACATTGCACAACAGTTCCAATTGTTCCACATCCTTACCAACACTTGCTATCTTTTAGGAGTTTTCATAACAGGCATCCTAACTGGCATGAGGTGATATTTCATTATGGTTTTGATCTGGATTTCTGTGATGATTAACAGCATTGAACATTTTTTCATATACTTGTTGGCCTTTTTACAAATTCTTTAAAAATGTCTTTTCAGATTCTTTGCCTTCTGTTTAATTGAATTATTTGTTTTCTGCTATTGAGTTATATCCATTCCTTGCATATTTTGACATGAACCCCTTATCAGATACATGGTTTGCAAATATTTTTTTCCTATTCTGAGGCTTGTTTTTTCATTTTGTCAATTGTTTACTGTGCAGAAGTTTTTTAACTTTGATGTAGTCCCACTTTTCTATTTTTAATTTTGTTGCTTGTGCTTTTGGTGTTAAGCAACAAAGAAATCCAAGACATTCTTGCCAAGACTGATATAAAGAAGCTTTTCTCCTATGTGTTCTAGGAGTTTTACAGTTTCAGGTCTCATGTTTAAGTCTTTAATCCATTTTGGGTTTATTTCATATGTGATGTAAAAGAGGGGGACGATTTTATTCTTTTGCATGTGGCTATACAGTTTTCCCAGTATCATTTGTTGAAGAAATTATATTTTCCTTACCGTGTATTCTTGGCACCCTTGTTGAAATTCAGTTGACTTTATACGTGTGAATTCATTTATGTACACTTTATTCTGAACCATTGGTCTGTCATTGCTGTAAAGTTTTAGTTATGCAAAATAAATTACTTCTAGAGATCTGCTGTACAGCATAGTGCTTATCATTGACAATACTGTATTATGCACTTAAAATTTTGTTTCAGGTAGATCTCATATTAAGTTTTCTTACCACACACCCATGTACACACCACACACAGGGATATACAAAAATTTTGGGAGGTAATGAATATGCTTATTACTTGAGTTGTGGTGATGGTTTAATGGGTATATGCATATATCCAAACTCAGCAATTTGTACACATTAAATATGTGCAATTTTTGGTACCTCAATTAATGCTCCAGTAGAACTATTGTTAGAACATTAAAATAAGGGAATGAGGGAATACAAAAATCTTCATATATGTAAAACACAAAAAATATGGGGAATTAAAACCCCAGAAAGTGGCAAGGATTCATTTCTTAAGTCTCGAGATTTCTTATTACTTACTCTTTACAAACTTGTAATTGTTTATCATTTTGAAGAAACTCTTCCAAAAAATTTTTTACTTTTTGCCTGTCTGGTTCAATATCAAGGATTATATTTCACTGTTTTCTTCATTTTGCATTGTTAAATGAGTCAAAATTCCCAATCTAAAAAACTTTCCTGAGTCTAGTTTATAAATGTGTGACATCCCAATGAATATAAATTATTTTTATTGAGGACCAAGAAAACTTAGCCCCTAAAGGAACACAGACACCCCAGAAAAACAGCAAGTGTAGGTGAAAGCAAAATATCTATCTCAAAAAATAAAAGATATCAGCAACTCCAGCCAGTAGAAATTACTTCTACCCCCGATCTTTGGCTATTCTAACTCACCACGCTGATTATCAAGCCTTAGTTGACACACTTGTAGCTTCCCAATGATCAATTTTTCTTCATTCATAAAACTCTGGCAAAATACAAAAGAAGAAATTAGTGCATTCAGTTAATACAAAATTAATACTGGTTTTTAACAGTTGATATCTTCCCTCAACACTGTGTATGTTGCTTCTATGAAGGAAGTGGCAAGCTGGCACTGTGAAGAGCCACATTCTCATGCAAGTGTGCAGGTGAGGATGCCGTTGGCAGCAATCTGGTATCTAACAAATGGATTGTGTCTCCATACACAGAGGAGACCCTGCAGATGCAGGTTTAGATGCCTCAGCTTATTGTAATGTGGCATAGTGGCTTCTGCCCTGGATTCCCTGGCACAATTAACCCTCCAATTCTACTTTCCCTACCATGACTTTTGTATAGAAATAAGGAAAGGGATTGGAGAAACAGTAAGACGCAGAGATTATGGATAAAGATTTGGGGTGAAAGGTTTTGAAGACCCCAACATAAGTGAAGGGAAGGAGGAAGGCATTGAGTAAACACTCTTCTGTAGCACCAGCTGGAAGCACCTTTTATTCCTGTTATCAATGAGCTAATTTTTCTAATGAAACTCTCAGGTGTGCCAAGCTGAATTCTGTTGGGATGATGCTTCCATTAGATGACAGTAGACCCTTTATTCCCTCATTCTCTAGGTTTCTAACCTGGTTTATTGGTTATCTTCCTATATGAATAGTTTTCCAGTTTAGACTCTCTCCAAATATTTTTTTTTTAATCCTCTTTATGTCTGAGATTACTTGGCACAGATTACATGTTACAATTTCTAACCAAAAGCCCTGGTTGAATCCAAATTAAGATGGGTTCTTTGTTTTATGCTAAAGTATTAGGTACCTAAAACTAAGTGAATAGATGTATACAAGACTTCATTTTCAGAATGGATGGACATCCTTGTCTTTTTATAGAATACTCAGGAGCAGTGGATGGGAGTGGAACCAAAGTTATAAGAGCCTGAGAAAGAAGGTAACTTATAGAAGCAACATAAGAAGAAAAGTAACCATAGGGGTATCTGACAGCAATAAAGCTCATCTTACAGAGAAGGAAGCTGGAAATGTTGAAGAAGAACCGTTGACAAATAGGAATGGCAGAGGTTAAGAATCTGCTTTTTCACCAGGATTTGGGACTAACTTTACCCTCTTGGTGCTTTGATTTTCTCAGAGGAAAGGAGGCCAGTATGCTTCACTACCTATTTTTAAGGTTGTTATAACAATTCCAAGGGCAATCATTAGTAAGTGTTTAAATATTTTACCAAAAATATTTTATTTAATAAACCATTATGAGTCTGAAATTAGGTCTCTAAAAACATGCCACAATAATTTTGTCTTGATACTGATCTATTTAATGTCAATTAATATCAAGTAATCAATTGTGCAAGAGTGTATGGGTATACTTATAAATAGTACCTTGGATATAAGAGAAATGGAAACTATTTTAGCTAAAAGAGTCAGCAATTACACACATATATAATATATATTTTAGATGAAGTCTTGCTCTGTCACCCAGGCTGGAGTGTAGTAGTGTGATCTCGACTCACTGCAACCTCCATCTCCTACTTCAAGCAATTCTCCTGCCTCAGCCTCTGGAGTAGCTGGGATTACAGGTGCACAACACCATGTCTAGCTAATTTTTTATTCTTAGTAGAGATGGGGGGGCTTCTCCATGTTGACCAGGCTGGTCTTGAACTCCTCACCTCAGGCGATCTGGCCACCTCAGCCCCCCCAAAGTGCTGGGATTACACGCATGAGCCACTGCACCTGGCCCAGCAATGACATGTTAACATAATTTGCTGCCTGATGATGTGGGGTGACCTAACAAATATAATAATATGTTATAATAATATGTTATATATGTTATAAAAAATCATAACAAATATGAATTTATATAATATTCATAAACAATTATAATGCCTTAATTATGACTGAAAAACCAGTTGCTTAGCACAACTTTGGGGTCGGGGGAGTGGGGTGGATAACTTAGTCCAGTAGGTGTAAATAAAATGCAAGGGTCTAGGTCAACTGGAACTTTAACATAAAGCACCTCTGTGAAACAAGTGTTAGAAAAAAGTACTATTATCTTAAGCTACACTAATAGATTTTCTAAGTAAGTAGCACCATAGCTCTTCATTCAGCATTAGGCATCACAAAAAAACTGTTTCTCACTCAATAGTGACTGGCCAGGATGTGGCAGGAAATGACTAATGTGGCAGAAGGCAGGGTAGATGGAGATGAAAATCCTAATCCTCCAGAAAAGAAGACAGAAGAAACTTGAAAAAATAATAAAAAAGAGAATTCTCTTCAATTATTTAAATGACTCAGCTTTCAATTACAGAATGAGTTGTAGACCTAAGAGTTTGAACTTGAAACATCAGAAACAAGTCAATTGAAAACTAATTTGAATAACTATGCGAAAAAATTTTATTATTTTTAATATAAAGTTTATAAATAATACAACCAATATATATTTGTAGCAGACATTTTATAAAATCCAGACAATTTAAAAGCAAAAAGAATTGCACACAATTCCCGGTATGTTAAAAAACAAAAAACAAAACAAAACAAAAAAAAAAACTGGTTTAATGGAAGCAATTGAATAAAAGTGATTCATTAGAATTTATAGAATTTATGTCTCTGTTAGAAACCCTACAAATTATTTCTGATACTCAGTTTCTCATTGAATTTGGGAACAAATTATACATATATTCAAGCAATCAGAAAATTAAGCAAAATCACAGGGAAATTAGAGAATACCACAATAGGTGTAACCACCCTTATCAGCTTGTCTTCTGGGATAGGGTCTGTTTTGTTAGGGTGAGAATTATTTTGTTTCTGTACCTCATGAAATATGCAATTATTCTCCCTCAATCTCATCAAAGAAAATAAAACTATAATTTTATATCCTCTAGAGAGCAGTCACAAATGTTATGTAAAATATATATTATATAAAATACTTAATAGAGTAGAACACTGATTATTATCTGTTATTAAGAGTCTTTTCTATTTTTTCATAGTAAAGATGATGATTGTGTAAATGCAGGCATCTCCAAGCTAATCACTAAGCAAGAAAAGTAGGTCACTTAAAACTCTCATTTCCTTAATTCATTGTATCCACTCCTCGACCCTACTAAGCCGTTAATTGTATGTTGTTTCTGCCAATATCTCACCAGAATCCTTCCCTAGGCAAAGTTAATAAATCGTTTCATAAATGTTGAATTACAGTTTTAGTTGCCTTTTCTATGCTTAACTGACTCTCCTTTCTTTGTGACAATACTTAGAATCGTTCAGGAAGAGGTTTCCTGTTTTTTGTCATTTTACACCCATTATCTTGTTCCATTGCTATCTTGACATGTTCCCTTCTCACAGCTTTGAATAAGGAGACTGAGATAATAAATGAGTTTAAATTGTGTTTGGAAGAGACTAGAAATTCACAAGAATGACAGTCTCCTCTGGAAAGTGTACACAGCCTCACTCTGTCCCCATTTGACTATGTAGGCTGCCAGGGCCTGTTTCCTCTGGTTAGCACATTATTTCTTCCCCAAACAGAGTTTACATTCAACTCTTGGATGGAAGAACTGACCGCTGTGCTGAATTTTTTTTTTTTTTTTTTTTTTTTTTTTTTTTTTTTTTTTTTTTGAGGCAGTCTCGCTCTGTCACCCAGGTTGGAGTACAGTGGTACAATCTTGGCTCACTGCAACATCCACCTCCTGGGTTCAAGTGATTCTCCTGTCTCAGCCTCCCAAAGTAGCTGGGACTATAGTCGTCCACCACCACACCTGGCAAATTTTTGTATTTTTAGTAGAGACGGGGTTTCATCATGTTGGCCAGGCTGTTCTCGAACTCGTGACCTCAGGTGATCCACTCACCTCAGCCTCCCAAAATGCTGGGATTACAGGTGTGAGCCACTGTGAGCAGCCTGTGCTGAATATTGCTGTGCACTAGTTGAATCCATTGCTCAAATGAATCCCTTAAAATCTCAGACAAAGGTGTAGCCATGCCATGCATAACCCTGCTAGTCATCTCCTCAGGTAATTTCTGAAGATGGACAAGGATTCTTCCATTCAACACTTCATTCTATGTCACCTTCTCTGGACAGCCATTCTAAAATTGGGTTTCTTTCATCATCTTTTCCTTTTATCCTGCTTTAATTTTCTTCTTAGCACTTTCATCATCTGATTTATTACATTATGTTTCATTATTTAGCTATTGTTTTTCTACCTCCTCCCCTCTCCTGGAGTGTAAGTACCAAGAGGGCAAGGACTTTGCTTTTGCTTCAGCCCCAGTGACTGAAACAGTGCCTAGAACATCATAGAAGTTCAACAATATTTGTGGAATAAATGACCTTGCTGGAGACAGAGATTACAGAAACACTGAAGAATGTGATGGTTTGCTTATATCATTTCAGCCCTGCATAAGGACACACATACACATAAACACATGGGACAGAGTGGTCTGTGTGATCATCTTCTCCTGTTCTCAAGGATATGTACTTCACAAATATTTGTTGACTAAATGAATGCATTCATGAAAGCATGAGTTTGACAACCAGTCAATTTTTTTTTTTCTAATTAGGTCTCTAAAAGAATAGGAAGAAAAGAGAATAAATATGCAAATAGGGTGATCCTATTATATTTTCTTGTATAATTGTGGAGATGTTATGAGGAGGACAGTGAAATTTTCCCTTCTCATTTTTAATTAGAAATTATGATGGAAACTTAGATGGCAAAAATAAATAAATAGATAAACTCAATGTGTTCCATTAGATAATAAATAATTTGAAATATAATCAAATGTCAAAGAAAATCTTCAATTTGGTCTCCATTTCACTGGAGACACAATTTTAAGTTTTTGGTGAGAGGTGATGACAATTTTCTCATCACAAAGGCTCATCTAAAGGGAACAATAAGGTCTGCCAGAATGTCTTCCTTGTCAAGGTCCAATTTAAAATTAACTTTCTATCTTCTCTAAAGATATGGAAAGGGTATGAGGAGTGCCCTAAGCAGGCTCCAGTGGATAGAGGGCTTCTCAGTTCATTAATAAAACATCGACATGACCTGCCTTTTAAAGACTGACCAAACTGGTCCCTAGCACATTTTCAAGCTGGCTGTGTATCCTTGTGACTGCAAGGAGGACCTGGAACAGAGGCTCAGCTGTCAGGATCCCAAAAATCTAGTCACATTACATTACCTTTCTGCTCATGAAAATGGCTTTTTGGTTTATGCCCACACACTAATGTACAAATGCTCTCTGCAGCCTGGCAGGGAGCCCAGTATAGGAAAAAATGTTCTGTTTCTTTTTGCAAAGTGCCATTAAGAGTCATGGTCCATGCCCAGACTGAGCTGTGAGATGCACTTTAGCTTTTTGCCTACTTAATATGTCTTTCGTGGAGGTGCAAGGTTTCTCTTAGCTGTTTCTCAGTTCCTAAATTCTAACCAGTAGAATTTGGAAAAGGATTCACCATCATGCTTTAAAACTAATAAAATATAAGAAAAACTGGATTCCAGAATACATACTTAAAAAAAACAAAAACAAAACTTGCATGCAGTACTGTGCATGCAGTGTTACCTCTATCTGGACCTTTTAAAGAAAAGACACTCCAATTTTGACAGCCTTTAGTGGATACTCCTTAACAATAATTTTCTTTCTTTACCACCCCAAAAAAGAAAATTTCAGCTTCCTTTTTCCTCAAAATGTTATCTTTGTTTTCTTCTTAACAGCCCTTCTTGTTCAGAAAGTAAGTCCTTCAAACCATCTATTTTTACCTGGCCAAAAAAACCCACTACTGAACCACAGTACTTATTGCACTATTCTGGTCTGTCATTAGTTTTGATGAATTATAAGCCCCCAGCTGGCATGGACCATGTTTTACTCAGATCTTAGTACCAATGGATATCATATCATGATGATATTATGATATTTTTGATATCATATTTTTATATTGATGATATAATTAATATTATAATGATATTAACCACTGCATTTATTGAGAGTTTATCTGTGCCAGGTACAATTTTAGACACTTTACATACATTAGATCATTTAATCTTCACAATAACTCCAGGAGAAAATTATTTTTGTATAACTGAAGAACCAGTATAAAGAAGTCACACACCTGGTAAGCTGTAGAGCTCAGATTCAAAACCATGCAAAGATCACCAGATATTCTTAACTGGAAAGTGTGTAGTAGGCCCTCAGATATTTGCTTAATGAATCGTTATTCACGTCTTGAGTATAGAATTATTGGGAACGCTTAGTGTAGCTAACATGATTACATGCCCTCCAAAGTAATTTTGGAAACACTCATGGTCCATTTTTAAACAATTCCATTTTAAGCCTGTCCCCTGAATCTCCCAGAAGCTACATTTACTCTTCATTCCTTGTGTCTTCTGATTACATCCCAGTCAAGTCTGGCTTATGCCATTGTATCTACAAGGAAAGGTCCTATTTGGAGTGGTTTTGAGGTATACTTTAGTGCACCTTTGTGTGTCTCCTGTGCTCATCTCTTTTGCAATTTAGCTCCTAGTACTTACTAAATCTTAATTTAATGTCCTGTTCTTGTGTTGCTAAGAGGTGCATACCCTTATTCTAGACCTTCTCTCCACTTGGCCTATGTTATTTTTTGTGCATCCTGTACCTTTTTCCTGTCAGAACTGCCTCTTCCAAGTTCCCAATCCAATCTTTAAAAGCCCAAGTTCCCAATCTAATCTTTAAAATCAACCAGAGGGCTCTGTTGTTGCATGGAAAAGGTCAACTCGTCATGAGTTAAAAGAGACAGTTTATGGTTTGCAGTCTTAGAATCAAGTGAAAACACCTAACTCATGAGGAGAGCTGACAGAAGCCTCTAAAATGTAGCATGTTCCACCTTAATTAGATTTGGCTGCAAAGGACTTGAAGCTAAGAGCCACCACTGTTAACATCATCACCCTGTAATGGTTTGGCAAGTTGCTACAATTACAGATATCAGATTTTGTGTGCTTTTTTTTTTTCAAATAAAAATCATCACAGAGTCCTTGAAGTCAAGCTGTTGGTAGCTTATTTTGCAGTACAGTATTTTAGATAAGTTGTTGTATGACTCACTGTCACCTCAGAACACAGTACCACATGCAAGGTGACCAGAAGACAGTGGGTAGCTAAGCTATTCTTTATATGAAGTCAGTAATTTCTAGTATTTTCTTGAGTGTTTGCTGTGCACAGGCAAAGTACTAAGTACCTTACATGTATTATATTTAATACTCATAATTATTCAGACAGATATTAATATAATCACCTCTACTTTGCATATGTGGGAACTGAGGCATAATAAAAATAACTTATTCACTCAAGGTGACAGAACTAGTGAATGAAAATCAATGGAAGTAAAATCTAAACCATGGCAATAGAATTGTTGCAACGTCTTTTTGCTAGTAGGCACACACAAAAAAATACATCTGGGAATGTTTTTAAGGGGTACTTGATTAAAGGAGTACAATATAAGACTGGACAGTCAATAATTCATTGTCTTGGGAGTACCCTCTGAGGATACAATATTTAAAATTCCAGCAAGGACCCCGAGAATGTGGCAAACTCATGTTACAGTGGTTTTGGAGGCCTGAAGAAAGTGATGGCCAATGCTGAAAAATTAGAATGTCAGCGTTGCCCCAGAGGATGATAGAATGAATAAAAAGATTGAGGGAAGGGAGCATGCAAGAATAGACATATTACTTCCACGGCTCAGAAAATCTCTTAGATGGAATGTTTATAGAAGAGCTCAGAGGATCCACTGTTTACCAAATCTATCAAGAATGAGCTGGCAAGAAGGTCACTAATATCATTAAGAAGTTCGGTGGTGGCTCTCCTCTGCAAGTCAGGACTGATGGTAGAGGAAGTAACTACAGACCTGGGCTCATTAATATCCATGGAGATGATGACTCTCCAAAGTAACAGAGGTCAAGAGATGGTTCTCAGCTGCCCAACAGTTACTGTAATGGCCCACAAGGTGGAAGGGATATCCAGAGGGTGTTGCTTGACTTGCATTGAGTTGTGGAGATGGTTAATGAAACATTGCATCCTGTAGAAAAGTGGAGTTCTGGTCAGGGCAATGAAACAAGAGAAAGACACAAAGGGCACCCAAATAGGAAGAAAGGAAATCAGACTATTCCTGTTTGCAGATGACATGATCCTATATCTAGAAAAACCCATAGTCTCATCCCCAAAACTTCTTAAGTTGATAAACAACTTCAGGAAATTCTCAGGATGGAAAATCAAAGTGCAAAAATCACTAGCATTTCTATACACCAACAACACTCAAGCTGAGAGCCAAATCAGGATAGAACTCCTATTCACAACTGCAACAAAAAGAATAAAATACCTAGAAATACAACTAACTAGGGAGTGAAAGATATCTACAAGGAGAATTACAAAAAACTGCTCAAAGAAATCAGAGATGACAAAAACAAATTGAAAAACGTCCCATGATTATGGATGGGAAGAATCAGTATCACTAAAATGGTCATATTGCCCAAAGTCAGTTATAGATTCAGTGTTATTTCTATTAAACTACCATTGACATTCTTCACAGAACTAGAAAAAGGTATTTTAAAATTCATATGGAACCAAAAAAGAGCTTGCATAGCCAAAACAATCCTAAACAAAAAGACCAAAGCCGGAGGCATAACGCTACCCCACTTTAAACTATACTACAGGGCTACAGTAACCAAAACACCATGGTACTGGTACAAAAACTGGCACATCGACCAATGGAACAGAATAAAGAACCCAGAAATAAGACCACACACCTATAACTATATGGTCTTCCAAAAACCTGACAAAAACAAGCAATAGGAAAGGATTCCCTATTCAATAAATGATGCTGGGATAACTGGCTAGCCATATGCAGAAGATTGACATTGGACCAGTCTCTTACACCATACACAAAAATTAAGATGGATTAGAAACTTTAATGTATAACCCAAAACTACAAAAGCCCTGGAAGACAACCTAGGCAATACATTCAGGACATAGACATGGGCAAAGATTTCATGACAAAGACACCAAAAGCAATTGCAACAAAAGCAAAAATTGACAAATGGGATCTAATTAAACTAAAGAGCTTCTGCACAGCAAGAGAACCTATCAACAGAGTAAACAGTCAACCTACAGTATAGGAGAAGTTTTGCAAACTATGTATCTGACAAAAAGCATTTATCAGGAACTTAAACAGATTTACAAGAATAAAACAACCCCATTAAAAAGTGGGCAAAGGACATGAATAGACACTTTTCAAAAGAAGACATACATGCAGCCAACAATCATATGGAGAAAAGCCCAACGTCACTAATTATTAGAGAAATGCAAATCAAAACCACAATGAGATACCATCTCACAGCAGTCAGGTACTATCTATCAGGTATTATCTATCAGGTACTATCCATCAGATACTATCTATCAGGGCAATACTATCAGGTATTATCAGGTTATTTTTTATTAAAAAGTCAAAAACAACAGATGTTGACAATATTATGGAGAAAAATGAATGCTTATATGCTGTTGGTGGTAGTGTAAATAAGTTCAGCCATTGTGCAAGACAGTGTGGCAATTCCTCAAAGACCCAGAGACAGAAATACCATTAGACCCAGTAATCGTATTACTGGGTATATAGCCAAAGGAATAGAAATCATTGTATTATAAAGACACATTCACACATATGTTCATTGCAGCATTATTCACAAGAGCAAAGACATGGAATCCACCTAAATGCCCATCAGTGAAAGACTGGATAAATAAAATGTGGTACATATACACCATGGAAAAGAATGGAGCCATGAAAAAGAATGAAATCATGTTCTTTGCGGAGATATGGAGGGAGCTGGAGGTCATTATCCTTAGCAAACTAACACAGGAACAGAAAATCAAATAACACATGTTCCTACTTATAAGTGGGAGATAAATGATGACAACACATGGACACATAGAGAGGAATGACACACACTAGGGTCTTTCAGAGGGTGGAGGTTGGGAGGAGAGAGAGGGTCAGGAAAAATAATTAATGAGTAGTAGGTTTAATAACTGGGTGATGAAGTAGGCTGTACTACAAACCTCCATAACACAAGTTTACCTATGTAACAAAACTTCACTTGTACTCCTGAACTTAAAGTAAAAGTTTATACACACACACACACACACACACACAAAACTTTAAAAACAAAGAAAATTAGGCAGTATTTTAAAGGAGCTTGGAATAAAAAGCCACAATTCCTTGCCTAGATCCCAGACCTAAGCCTATTTCAAATCCAGAACCCATTGACAGAAGAGATTATTTCCCTGGGTTAACAAACAAAACAAAACAAAACAAAACAAAACAAAACATCATGAAAAATATTTACTATGATAATTTTCCCAGTCATTTCTCAAAGAAAACTTGATTATTTACTTAGGTGTGCCTACCCTGGGGGTAAAAAGAATGCTCAGACATTCTTTTTTTTTTTTT
>NW_016820092.1:40819-51912 GCF_001698545.2 Rhinopithecus bieti
AGTTCTTTTAATTGTGATGTTAGAGTGTCAATTTTAGATCTTTCCTGCTTTCTCTTGTGGGCATTTAGTGCTATAAATTTCCCTCTACACACTGCTTTAAATGTGTCCCAGAGATTCTGGTATGTTGTATCTTTGTTCTCATTGGTTTCAAAGAACATCTTTATTTCTGCTTTCATTTCGTTATGTACCCAGTAGTCATTCAGGAGCAGGTTGTTCAGTTTCCATGTAGTTGAGCGGTTTTGATTGAGTTTCTTAGTCCTGAGTTCTAGTTTGATTGCACTGTGGTCAGAATACTCAGACATTCTAAGGACTGTTGTATATATAGTCTGGGTGGACAATGATACCTGGAGAACTAAAGCATCATTATGGTCACCTTGTTATAGGAGGGGCTAATGGGAGCCAGGTGATAAATGAAGTTCTGGCTAAAGCCTGCCCCACAAGGTCAATGCTAGGTTTGAAGACACATCAACTGGCCATATTTTTAAGCCTCAAGTGTATAACTGGAATTAATATGCTTGGTTAGCATGACCCTCACATTAGGTCCATGGCCTGTGAGATAAAATCTATCCTAATAGAGAAGTGGAAACCTCTGAAATTGTCCCGCAGTCAAGATAGTAAATTGAAAACATATCACATCCTAGGGGGAATAATGGATATTAGTGTAACCAAAAAAGACCTAAAAGATACAGGGGTAATAGACCTCATCATCTCTTGATTTAATTTGCTAGCCTTCACCTATAGAATTCACATGGATGCATGAGAATGACTCTAGACTGTAGACTACTGTAGGTTTAACTAAACAGAGACCCTGAGTGCATCTGTTGTGGCAGATGTGGGATTATTTCAAGAGTATACGCTTTCTGAGAGACAGTTCTTTGTGTATAAGTAGGCCCTGGTATTAACGTGTCAAGACAGAGTACTTGATGGGCCATCATGTAACCATGCACCAGCAGCTGCCCATTATGTTGTTCCCACCAAGTCACAAATTTGGATAGGACCAGCAATTGTTTACAGTGAAACATAAATGATACAGCCAAGATTTATCCCGAAGAGGACTAGAGGGGACATGTAAACTGCATGCAGTGGGATCTCAGGTTCCCCAGTGTTATAAGTGGAATTGTGTCCCTCCAAAATTCATATGTTGAGATCCTAACCTCCAGTACCTCAGAATGTGACCTTATTTGGAAATAAGGTCATTATAGATAGAATTAGATGAAGTCATTAGGATGGGCCATAATCTAATTTAACTGGTGTTCTAATAAAAAGGGAAACATTTGGAGACAGGGACAGACAAGCACAGAAGAAAGATGATGTGGAGAACACCATGTATGAATCAAAGAATGTCTGGGGCTACTGGAAGCCAGAAGAAAATCATAGAACAAATTCTTCTTTACAGATCTCAGAAGAAACCAATACTGCCAATATCTTGATTTCAGACTTCTAGCCCCTAGAACTGTGAAACAATACATTTCTATTGTGTAAGCCACTTAGTTTGTGGTACTTTGTTAAAGCTACCCTAGGAAACTAACATAGCATGTCACCCATAAGAGGTGGAACAGCAACTTCTCCTCTTCTGCATCCTGTGCAGACCTGGCACAATTTGTGTACACATGAAGCAGGCCTGGTAGCAGAGACAGATAACTTTGAAACTTCAGTCTTCCATGTCCCTGCAATGAACATGATCTCGTTCCATTTTATGCATTCCACAGTGTATATATACCACATTTTCTTTATCCAGTCTATCACTAATGGGCATTTGGGTTGATTGCACGTCTTTGCTATTGTGAATAGTGCTGCAATGAACATACACTTGCACATATCTTTGAAACAGAATGACTTACATTTATTTGGGTATATACCCAGTAATGTGATCACTGGGTCAAATGGTACTTTTGGTTCTAGGCCTTTGAGGAATCGCCACACCAACTTACAACTTACAATTTACATTCCCACCAACAGTGTAAAAGCGTTCCTATTTCTCCACAGCCTTACCAGCATCTGGTGTTTCTTGACTTTTTAATAATGGTCATTCAGACTGGTGTGAGATGGTATCTCATTGTGGTTTTGATTTGCATTTCTCTAATGATCAGTGATGTTGAACTTTTTTTCATATGCTTGTTGGCCCCATAAATGTTTTCTTTAGAGAAGTGTCTGTTCATGTCCTTTGCTCACTTTTTAATGAGGTTGTTTGCTTTTTCTTGTAAACAGATCCTTCTAGATTCTGGATATCAGACCTTTGTCAGATTATCCTCAGAAAACTAATGCAGGAACAAAAATCAAACACCAAACACCGTACGTTCTCACTTACAAGTGGGAGCTGAACAATAAGAACACATGAACACAGGGAGGGGAACAACACACACTGGGGCCTGTTAGAGGAGTGGTGAGGGGAAGGAGAGCATCAGGGTAAATAGCTAATGTAGGCAGGACTTCATACCTAGGTGATGGGTTGATAGGTGCAGGAACCCACAATGGCACACATTTACCTATGTAACAAACCTACACTTCCTGCACATGTATCCCATAACTTAAAATCAAATAAATATTTTTTAAAAGTTCAGTCTTGCAGAAACAGATCCCAATGTTGATCCCCACATGTGGCAATATTCCTTGTGGCTACCAATTAGCCATTTGGTGGCACGTCAACGAAATTGAAGCTCTTCCATTCTGAGAAGACAAGTGGTTTATCCCCACAGGAATGAATACCAATCCATTCCTGGTATGGGTTCATTTCCTGCTGACAAAGTTTCAACTAGCATCATAATCTAGGAGCTTATAGAGTAACTTATCTGTAGGAATGAAATCTCACATAATAAACTTCAAATGGAAGCTCACTTCACAGGAAAGAAAGTACAGGAGTGATCCATTAACATGGAATACACTGAAAGTATCATATTTTACAATTCACAAGCAGTGATTTTCACAGAATGTTGGAATGGCTTCTTAAGGTGCAACTAAGACACTATCTCAATGGCAAAACATGGGAGAGACTGTAATGCCATCCTTTACGATGAAATATCAGAGACCTCTGTGCCATACTGTGTCTTTCACAGGAAAAATACATGAACCAAGAAACCAAGGGATGCCAGCAGGCTTAACTCCACTTGCCATCATTACCAATAACCCACTGGGCAAGTTTGTGTTTCCTATCTGTCTCCACACCTCTAAGGGTAGGAGGTCCTTGTTCCCAAAGGGTCATACTCATGCTAGGGAACACACTGAACAAGCAACTATAGCTGCTGGCAGGGCACTTTGGACTCCTTCTGTCCAGAAAATAGAGGTAGGGTGAGGAGTCACCAACCAGGTCACGGTAGTTGTCCCTGATTAGTGAGAGGAGGTAGGACTGCTTTTACACCACAGGGGCAAGGGAAATATGCATAGACAGCAAGTGATCCACCAGCATGCCTGTAGGGACTCCTTTACTCCATTTTAACTGTTATTGTTGGACTCATGCAGCAAACCTGGTCTGAGACAAGAATGATTATGAAGGGTTTACTCTCCTCTGGAAGGAAGGTTTGGGTCATACTATTATGACCTCTACAGATAATAGCTGAGTATGCTGGAAATGGAGAATGGATGTGCAGGAGGGAGAGAATGAGGATCAGAGGTTAGCTTTAGAATAACTGCAGTGACCAGGGCTGCAGTTCATCTTACTAACTTCCCTCCTCTAAGTTTTCCCTCAGGAAGAGAGACTCATGGATTTGTTGATATGTGTCTCCCTAATCCTGTCAGGAGCACACAAAAGTGTAACACACAGAAGTGTTCTTAATGTTCCTTTCACACCTCCAACTGCAGGAAGTGTAATTGATTGAGGGCCCCAGATGCTTTGTTTGAAATTCATAGGTGCATTTACATCAAGGATACATTTCCCATGGCCTGCTCCTAGTCCGTGACTAGCAGGAAGAAATTGTAAGTCAGGCCCATTCCTGGCAAACGCAGAGCTCCTTCAAATGGTAACCTTGGCTCAAGGACTTCCTATTGGATTTATCAAAATGCTCTTAGAACTGCACATCAGTTTAAGATTTCTCTGACCCAACTTTACTCACAGGGGTTAGACTTGCACCATGATCTATTGGCTCTCTCAGCCCCCTACATCACAGGTGTTCCCTGTGCCCCAAATTTCTTGCATGTCTAATCATGTCTAGGTGTCTTCATCTTAGAGGAGCTGAATGGAAGAAGAGAGTCTTATCTTCCAATTCTGTCTTGGTTTGGGTTCTTCCCAGAGCAGCCCTGGAGGGAAATTATTGGGTTCTTCAGTTTGTTTGGGAAGTGATCCCAGGAAGCTGGAGTGATGGACCAGAGGATTGAGACAGGGAAGGAGGAAGTCAAGATAAGGATATGTTATAGAGATTACTGTAGTGGACAGTGGGGGCTGGTTTCTGCCAGGACCTCCCAAGACAGGCACCTACCAGAATTTTCCTTCTGAATGACTGGAGCTGGAGCATTTACCTGTGAGCCATGTTGTTCCTCATTGTTTAAGGATTGCCTCAATGTTCCAGCTGTGCTGAGCTAGTTTCTACACATCAGAGAATACCCTAAAGCAGAGTGCAGTAATATTCATAGTGCACATGAGAACAGGGAAGTTTCATCATGGATTTTCCAGCACATTATGCATACTTGTTTCTCAATAAATAATAAATGAATAAATGAATATATTGACTTTTAAAGATCATGCACTTTAATAGTCTCCTAGTACTAGTCTATGGATGGACAATATCAGATTCATCTTTGAAGATTAAAAAGTTTAAGTATTATAGGGTCCTTTTTTTTTCTTTTCTTGAGGTGAAGTCTTGCTCTATTGCCCAGGCTGGAGTGCAGTGGTGCGATCTCGGCTCACTGCAGCCTCCACCTCCCAGGTTCAAGAAATTCTCCTGTCTCAGCCTCCCATGCAGCTGGAATTACAGGCAGGCACCATGCCCAGTGACTTTTTATATTTTTAGTAGAGATGGGGTTTCACGATGCTGGTCAGGCTGGTCTCGAACCCCTGACCTCAAGTGATCCACCTGCCTCGGCCTCCCAAAGTGCTGGGATTGCAGGTGTGAGCCACTGCGCCTGGGCTAGATCCTATTTTTGAGTAGGGTATTTGTGATTCATTGGGGTGAGTCAGCCCAGTATTCTGCATATTTAAAAATGTCTCCTGTGACTTATGAGTTCTTACTGGGAATTATTTATTTGATTCCATCAACTAAAGCTCATCTTTGTTGCTTCTTGTGGAAGATATTTTGCGATCTGTTCTTCTGAATGTCCAAACTGTATCATTTCTAGGTTTTGTACATAAACTTTTCACCAAATTTGATACCTTTCATTTGTGAGTGATAGAGGACAGCTCTCTAGACAGAAATGAAATTACCGATAACATGTCATTTCCAGTATAGACACAATAGTTTTTCATCATAGATTAGTACTAAATAAGAAAGTGGACTAATATAGGTTTCACATATTTCTGGTTTCTAGTTAGAAATTACCAGGAGAAGCTCGCCTAAAATACCAGCTTTTAAAAAAATAAATAAATAAATAAAAATAAAAGTCTCAGTACTCATGGGCTCTGGGCATCATAATTGGAACTGTACCCAAAAGAATAGAATCTCAGAAATGACTAGAGAGGACAGGTTTTCAGCATGTTTAGTTTCACCACTGATGACTTTTAATTCAGTCTGTCATCTAAAAGTATAAAGTAAAGCAGGAGTTCCTAACTCCTGGGCCGCTTACCAGTACCGGTCTGTGGTCTGTTAGGAACCTGGCCTCATAGCAGGAGGTGAGTGGTGAGCAAGCCAGTGAAGCTTCATCTATATTTACGGCTGTACCTCATTGCTTGCATTACTGCTTGTGCTCCAACTGCTGTCAGATCAGCAGATCAGAGGCGATATGAGAATCTCATAGGAACAAGAACTCTGTTGTGAGGTCTACGTGTGAGAGATCCAGGTTGCACACACTTTATGAGAATTTAATGCCAGATGATCTGTCACTGTGTCCCATTACATCTAGATGGGACTATCTAGTTGAAGGAAAACAAGCTCAGGGCTCTCATTGATTCTACATTATGGTGAGTTGTATAATTATTTCATTATATATTACAATGCAATAATCATAGAAATAAAGTGTACAATACATATATTACGCTTGTATCACTCCAAACCACCCCCGCCCCTGGCCCATGGAAACATTGTCTACCATGAAACTGGTCTCTGGGGTCAAAAAGCTTGGGGACTGCTGGACTAAAGGACAGAAAATGATATCTACAATTTTAGGAACTGAAATCTTAAAGAGGAAGGGAAAGAGACATGAGTAAAATGGGTTAGGAACGTTGGGATGTAAAAGCATGGATCATATTTGTCCTAGAATCTCTTGGGCACACTTTTTAGACTAATCTACTCTATGAAGCAGCTGCTTTTGATGTCATGTTTTGGCAACTCCAGAGTCCCTCTTCAGCTGGCATTCTTCCTTAAAGTTCCACCCAAATAATCTCATGTGTAAATTACTATGTAAAATAAGGACTTCTATTACTTCTCTTAGGCCACAGCATCTCAGAACAAGGTGACAGTAATAATGGATCCGGGAAAAGGATGTGGCCCATAAACATCTCAGTACTGCCCCTGATTTAAATATATTTTCACATTATAAAATAATGTAGACTCATAGAAAAATTCAGAAGATTCTAAAAAGGAGCAAGCAGAAGCCAAAGCATCTATATTTCTACCAAATATAACCAGAATTTGGGTGCTATTTCCTTGTATTTTTAAGTTTTAGATGTGGTTATTGTTTTGAGTAGCCTGTTAAACTCAAGTGAAAACATAAAAAAAAAAGATATAGATAGCTAATGAACAGAGCCATAGATTTGATAATGTCATTCTCCTGTATATACAATTGTTGTATACTTATTTTATTCAATAATATAACACAACAAACTTTTATTCATTGAAAATATTTTATAGAAATAATTTTAATGGCTGACTAATATAGTTATGTACATATTCCTCATTGCCATTTAGTTTAATTTCTTCTTAATTTCTGGTATCAGTCACATAACCTTTATCATCTATGTACAAAATGTCTTTTCTATATTAAGAATTCTTTCTTTAGTTTCACAAAAAGGAATCATGGTGTTGAAGAGTTGGAATGCTTTTATATTTCTTGATAGGATATTTTTAAACCCCTGAGGAAAAGCAAAACTAAAGAGAGAAAATTCATGTAAAGATATATGTGGATTCCACATGTTTATATTTTTAGTATGTAATTGTTTGGACTTATGCTGGAGTAAAGGGCAAAAGAGTGGGTCTAAAAGGGTGTTTCCTACTGGAAAGGATGATGGCAGCAGGATGAGTTTTCTCCTCTCCTCGCACACTGAAACAGCCTTCCCAGATTATCATGTTGTAAGTCTAGGAAGCCGGCTGTGAACTGTGGGGCACTAGTCAGCAGATATCATCCATTCATTCACTCAACAAATATTGACTGAGTACCTACCATGTGTCAGGAAATAGCCTGGGTAAAGGAGGTAGGTGAAAGAGAGGGAGAAAACCTACTGACGAATAAAGAAATAAGTGCAAGGCAGAGGATTTAAAGAAGGTCAAGTCTAGAGAGTTAGTGATTTGCTGCTGTGATTTGGGAGGTCAAAGAAAACCTTTCCATGGAAGACAAATTGAAGCTGGGATGTAAAAGGCAAGTAAGAATCAGTTCTATTTTAGAGAAAGATCATTCTAGGCAGGACAAACAATGAGTGCAGATTTTCTCAGCAAGGAGTTATTGTCTCATAGGAAACATAAAAAAGGACAGTGTAAATGAAATCTATTATTTT
Source organism: Rhinopithecus bieti (assembly GCF_001698545.2). Taxonomy (NCBI): domain Eukaryota; kingdom Metazoa; phylum Chordata; class Mammalia; order Primates; family Cercopithecidae; genus Rhinopithecus; species Rhinopithecus bieti. The sequence goes on from NW_016820092.1 coordinate 48,612, forward strand.
CTTCAGTTATGGATATAGGCAAAAATAATACAACATAGTATTTGAAGCATCTGTCATTTTGTTATTGTTAGAAACCTCATATGCTTTCATAGCGAATTACAGTTTTTACAGATATATTTTAATAGTGTTTATGCTCATCACTACTTTAAAATTATAGTAGCTATTATATCTGTGGCTATGTATTATTAGTTAATTTTTAATGAAATAGCATATATTACCGCAACACATTTATTTGAGTAATTGTTTTTATCTATATCAATGCAATTGGTTTTCCTTTCTTACTTTATGCTTTTATAACATTATTCTGAGAAAAAGTACATAGCTTTCTCAGAGATTGAAAAGGTCCTTGGCGCCAAAAAGGTGATGGACCCCTATCTACAGGAAAGTGGATGGTAGATGGAATTTTTTCCAGTTATGTGAATGTGTCAATTAACCTAAATAGCAACAGTAACAATTTGGGCTATGTGCTTTGTTTATTTTTTAGTTCATGAAAATGCAGAGTTTCTTCCTGGCAAAAGACCTTCCATTAGAAGGTGGCTAGTAAATTTTTTTTTAGGTAATTGGATTTGGCTGCAAAGAATGTGGAATGTCTTACAAGTGACTTCACAACTCAACAGTTAGCTGCTAGTCACTGAACATCTGTTTTAAATATTCAAATGACTATCACAATAAACATTTTCTTTTAGAAACTAGTGAATAGAATGGACTCATAGAGAACATCTCCAGCAAACATGCTTTATTCTAGAGACATAAAATGTACCAGTAAATTAAAAGGATAGTTTTATCAACCTTCCCATTGCCTTTTTGTAGTTCACTGAGAAGGCTTCGCCCCTTCATTAGATGAAATACCAACTGGATTGTTGTGATGTGACAAGTACTTTGGTATCTTCAACCTTGCCCACACAGGTAGAAAACTGAATGAATAAATTTAATTATTGAATATCAACCTCTGTATCTCAGTTTTTTCCCACGAGTAAAGAACAATAAGGATTTTCTATTTACCCTTAGTGAAAAATATTCCATTGAATTGATTGTAGGAGTCTTTGCTAATTAAGTGATCTCCAGAGTCATCATTTTAGATGTCTTAAGTTAATTTGGTACAACATTTGGCACTTCCCGAGAAAGTGAAATAAACTTATTTGATAACTCAAGTGCTTGAATTGTGTATGCTTTAATCAGAAAGCCATGACATTTGCATTTAAATTTTACACTCACAGGCAGGAAAGAAGAAATGGTTATAAACATGGATAACTAGAGATTTAAAATGTCATTATTTATCTAGTAATCTTGAAAAAAAATTTGATTCTCTGTGGAGATTTCCAGTACATTTCTATCGCCTTCAAAATAATTGAGACGTTTGTTATGTATAGCAGATCATTTTTAAAATATCAAGTCTATTTTCACAAATTTCTGGATATTTAATAGATTAGATATGCTATTTCCAGTAATTCTAGAGTTTTACTCTGTGTTTCTTAACAGTTTCATAGAGGTATAGTTGATAAGTTAATTTGTTAATAGATATTTTTGTTTAAGAGTAGTTTTAGGACTATGGAAAAGTTACAAAGATGTTCATAGATGTCCCTTACACACCTATTTTCCCGTATTATTGACTTCTTTTATTGCTATGATATATTTATCACAACTAATAAAACCATAATGATATATTATTATTAATTAAATCCCATGCTTTCATCAGATTTCCTTAGTTTTTACCTAATGTCCTTTTTCTGTTCAAGATCCCATCCAGGATATCATGATACATGTAGTCAGCAAATTTCCCTTATGTGTCTCTTGGGCCTGACAGTTTCTAATAATGTTCTAGTTTTTAATGACCTTGACCATTTTGAGGAGTACTTCTCAATTATTTTGTAGAAAGCCCTTAAATTGGAATTTGTCTGACATTTTCCGCATGATGAGAGACTGTTTTTGTATTGATGACTACAGTGTCTTTCATACTACCCCATATCCAGGGTACATACTATCAACATAACTTATGACTGTTGATGTTAGCCTTGATCACATGGCTTGAGTGGTGTCTGTCAAGTTTCTGCACTGTTTCTTTTCCCCCTTTCCATACTGCACTCTTTGCAAGGAATTTGCTCCATGCAGCCCACACTTAAGGGGCAATTATGTTCCCTCTCCATGAGGACAAGGTATTTACAAAATTAATTGAAATTCCTCAATAAATGTTTGTCCATTCTCCTTGTTCATTCATTCACTCATTTATTTATAGAAGGATGGACTCATATATCATTTATATTATACTTCAGGTTATAATTAATGATTATTTATTTTTGTTAGCTCAAATTTTCGGTTTTTGGCCATTGAAAGCTCTTTCAGTTGATTCCTGTATCCCTTTCACATACTCCATCAGTATAACTTAATGAGTACTTTTTATTTTCAGACAGTAGATTTCAAGGTTATCTTGTATATTCCTTGCTCCAGCAGTAGAATCTGCCATTTTTCCATGAAGACTTGGTTACTTTATTGAAGACTGATGTTAGAAACCAAGATTTGTGTGCTAGGTGTGCTCATTGGTATTGGGGTATTACTGTTTCAAGACTCTTAACTGGCAGAGCAAAAAAATATACATGTGTGTAACTAGTCCATGTATGTACATATATCAATAATTATGCATATATTCATCTGAATAAGCTTAAAATGAGTTCACACCGCTGTTTCCAACTTTAATTCATTATCATGCATCATTCTATCCTCTCCTCTTTTTATCTGCAATCTTGCCTTCTAACAATGAAAACCATGACTCCCACTGCATGCTATTTACTTAATTGTTCAAATCTGGTGTACATGTACAGTGACGTCAGAATTCTTATTCCTTCTCCCTACAGAAAAAAACTTTAGCATCTAACTAACGGCAAGCACAGATACTTTGCCACTTAGTTTTACAGTCTCCACTACTTTTACTTTTCAGAGTTACTTAGGTCAATATATTTCTGACATACCCCTCAGTTAGGATATTTCATACATCTGTAATATAACTTAGATTCTTTTGTCATAATCTGCATTCTATTTTAGGATCCTCCAAACTTCTAAATTATATTAGCTTTAATATGCGTTTTCTAGATTTTACTTTTTGTACTATAGAGTTCTATGGGTTTTTGATAAATGGATAATGTTATGTATCTACTACTATATTACACTTTGTAAATGAATTTGAAATAGGCTTAGATCTAGGATCTAGGCATGGAACTGTGACTTTTTATTCAACATCTCCTTAAAAAATATTGCCTAATTTTCTTTGTTTTTTAAGTAGTATACATTATACATATAATATATATAT
>NW_016820092.1:52258-90662 GCF_001698545.2 Rhinopithecus bieti
TATATATACACACATAAACTTTTAGGTTCAGGAGTACAAGTGCAGTTTTGTTACACAGGTAAACTTGTGTCATGGTTGATTGTTGTACAGATTATTTCATCACCCAGGTATTAAACCTACTACCCATTAGTTATTTTTCCTGGTCCTCTCCCTCCTCCTACCCTCCATCCTCTGAAAGGCCCTAGTGTGTGTCGTTCCCCTCTATGTGTCCATATGTTGTCATCATTTAGCTCCAACTTATAAGTGGGAACATGTGGTATTTAGTTTTCTGTTATTGTGTTACTTTGCTAAGGATAATGGCCTCCAGCTACATCCATGTCCCTGCAAAAACATGATCTCATTGTTTTTCAAGGCCTCATTCTTTTCCATATCTAGTTTATCATTGATGGACATTTAGGTTGATTCCATGTCTTAGATAAAATCACTTAACCACATAGGAAGACTTTAAAAAGGGAGGAACAATGTGTCAAACAGTAAATAAGCACCAAAATAGCAGTAGTAAGTTCTTACTTAATAATAACACTGAGTGTAAATGCTGCCATCTATGACAAAACCACAGCCAATTAACATACTAAATGGGTAAAAGCTTAAAGCATTCCCCTTGAAAACCAGGAGAAAAGAATGCCCACTCTCACCACTCCTATTCAACATAGTAACGGAAGTCCTAGCCAGAACACTCAGGCAAGAGAGAGAAATAAACAACATCCAAGTAGGAAGAGAGGAAGTCAACCTACCTCTCTTTGCAGATAATATGATTCTATGCCTAGCACGCCACATAACCTTAGCCCCAAAATTCTTTGACCTGATAAACAACTTAAAGTTTCAGGATACAAAAGCAATGCACAAAAATCAGTAGGATTGCTTTACACCAATAATGTCAAAGCTGAGAGTCAAAACAGGAATGCCATCTCACTCATAGTAAGCACAAAATGAATGAAATACCTAGGAATGCAGCTAACCAGTCAGGTGAGGGATTTCTATGATGAGAATTAGAAAACAATGGTGAAAGAAATCAGAGACAGCACAAACAAATGAAAAAAAATTCGATGCTCATGGATAGAAAAAACTCAATGCTGCTAAATTGGCCACACTGCACAAAGCAATGTACAAATTCAATACTATTTCTATTCACCCACCAATGACATTCTTCACAGAATTAGAAAAAAAAAATTAAAATTCATTTGGATCCAAAAAAGAGCCTGAATAGCCAAAGCAATCCTAAGCAAAAAGAACGAAGCTGGAGGCATCATATTACCTCCACTTCAATCTATACTGTAAGGCTATAGTAACCAAAACAGCTTGGTACTGGTACAAAAACAGACACATAGACCAATGAAACAGAATAGAGAGCCCAGAAATAATGCCACACACCTAAATTATCTAATCTTCAACGAAGTCAACAAACCATACAATGGGGAAAGGAATCCCGATTCAATAAATGGTGTTGGGATAAATGGCTAGCCATATACAGAAGATTCAAACTGAAGCCTTATTTATACCATATAAAAAATCAACTCAAGATGGATCAAAAACCTAAATTAAAACTCAAAACTATAAAAACCCTGGAAGAAAACCTAGGAACCATTCTGGACATAGGTACAGGCGAAGATTTTATGATGAAGATGCCAACAGCAACTGCAACCAAAGCAAAAATTGACAAATGGAACTTAATTAAAGAGTTTCTGCACAGCAAAAGTATCTACAATAGAGTAAACAGACAATCTACAGAATGTGAGAAAATATGTGCAAACTATGCATCTGGCAAAGGTCTAGTAACCAGAATCTATAAGAACCTTAAACAAATTAACACGCAAAAAACAAGCAACCCAATTTAAAAGTGGGCCAGGTCAAGCGTGGTGGCTTACGCCTGTAATCCCAGCACTTTGGGAGGCCGAGATGAGTGGATCACAAGGTCAGGAGATTGAGACCATCCTGACTAACATGATGAAACCCCATCTCTACTAAAAATACAAAAAATTAGTCAGGCATGGTGGTGGGCACCCGTATTCCCAGCTACTCAGAAGGGTGAGGCAGGAGAATCGCTTGAACCTGGGAGGCGGAGGTTGCAGTGAGCCGAAATCATTCCACTGCACTCCAGCCTGGGTGACAGAGCGAGACTCTACCTCAAAAAAAAAAAAAAAAAAAAAAAAAAAAAAAAAAAAAAAAAAAAAAGCGGGGAGGACAATGACATGAACAAACATTTTTTAAGTAGAGATACGTGCAACCAAAAAGCATATGCGAAGATACTCAACATGACTAATCATTAGAGAAATGTGAATCACAACCACAGTAAGATACCATCTCCTACCAGTCAGAATGATTATTATTAAAAGGTCAAAAAATAACAGATGCTGGTGAGGTTACAGAGGAAATGGAATGCACATATACTGCTGGCGAGAATGTAAATTAATTTGGCCATTGTGTAAAGTAGTTTGGCAATTTCTCAAAGAACTTAAAACAGAATTACCATTTGACCCAGCAATTCCATGATTAGATATATACCCAAAGGAATATAAATCATTCTACCGTAAAGACACATGCACATGTATGTTCATTGCAGCAATATTTACAATAGCAAAGATGTGGAATCAACTTAAATGCCCATTGACAGTAGCCTGGATTAAAAATAAATGTGGTACCTATACACCATGGAATATACACAGACATACCCACAAACAAAAATCATATGCTTTCAGCAACGCGGATGAAGCTGGAAGCCATTATAGTAAGAGCATTAACACAGGAACGGAAAACCAAATACTTGTTCGTTTTTACAAGTGGGAGCTAAACATTGAGTACCCATCAACACAAAGAAGGAAACAACAGACACTGGGTCCTACCTAAGGGTGAAGGGTGAGAGGAGGATGAGGATCGAAAAACTACCTATCAAGTACTATGCTCATTACCTGGGTGATTAAAATAATCTATACACTAAACCCCTGTGACATGGTATTTGCCTACATAACAAATCTACACATGTACCCCTGAACCTAAAATAAAATTAAAAAAATACATTAAAGAGTCAGTTCAGATTCAACAGAAAATACATAACCTCCACCTGCCAATGACAGGAGCCTTAAAGAATTTGTGTATATATTTTAAAACCACTGTAGTATTGTACTATTTGTCACAATAATTACTAATTGCCTATTTTTATTATTTCAATTTTGCAGATGTGAAAACTGAGGATGAAAAAGGAAATTTTTCATACATAAGTTCACAGTCAGAAAATGGCAGAAAGTGATGGAAACAGGACCCAAATCTAGGTCTGTTCAGCTCAAACTCCAGAGTTTTAATCCATATGCAATAATTCTTCACAAAACTCTGTTGGGGAAAGAACTCCAAGGGCTGGAAACATCATGGGAGAGTTTTAGAAGTAAAGAAAAATCTGAATTCCATAGTGATAATCAATAAAAATGCCTGGAACACTTAGGTGCCTATTTGGTTTTGTCTTTTGAATCAGCGTATGGTATATCAGAGGAATTAATTCTAGCAATTTTAAGTGGGGCAACAGAAAAATTATGTAATTCCATAGGGATTTGTTTGACATGTAATTCCAAAAAAGCTAACTTTAAAACAGCTTTGTAGGCCATCTACTCCAAAATTGCATTTTAGAAAAACAACTGAAAGGATAAACACCAAAAGATCAATAATCCCAAAAGATCAATGATTATTGATATATAGTGTATCATATATGTTTTCAGTTTTTTGATTAACTTTTTCAAAATATTCTATAATGAACAAACACAGATTTTATAATTTAGAGAGAAAATATGAAGAAATTATGTCAGCCATTCTTTAGATTCTAGTCTAGATGATATTGATAAATATTAATTAACAATGATTTTATCACAATTTAGATGTGATTCTACAATCACAGATATTGATACTAGCTAAAATTATTCCAGAATGGATTCATAATTTTTCTACAATCTGACCAGTGTTGTTTATTGACATTTTTATCTATCTACATTTGCTGTTTTTTAAATAAAAGTAGATCTCATATTGAAGGGCAATTACGAGCACAAAGCCCTCATGTGTAAAAGAACAGAAGTTGTAACACTAGGCAAGAAATATGACATACTAGCATCTAAAAGCAAATTGACCTACTCTTTAATCTTAGTGGATTTCAATTGTTTGGTTACTGGTAACTATGTAACCCTACTAGAAATAAAAGAGTATATTCATTCTCTAAATGAAACATTTTATACAACATAAATTTGCTTTGAAATTCTTAGTTATATAGTGAGACCCATGTCTGAGGGTCTGCTGAAGAACCAGTTCACTTCCCTCAGAGATTGGTCTCGAATGAATTTGTGAAGACACAGAGTTTTATGTATCACACCCACCCAGTTTGGAGACTATGACAACTGCTAGAAGGATAAAATTGATTTCAATCTAAGCAAATAAGGATTTTATTCAATCTGAAATGAAACAACATGCCTAAGGGATAAAACCAACTCAGGTCTAAAAGTTTAAAGACTTAACAGCTGCGATCTATGAAACAGCTTTCTATGGAGATTATCTTGCTTTAAATTAAAACTGGTCTTTGTCTTCAGCCTATCTGACTTCTCTAGTTTCCATTTTTTTGTACCTTTTGCTGTGTTATTTTTGCGACTTTGCTGGTTCCCAGCTAATATTTTGCATCTGATTTTCTAGTTGGTCTGATGTTGGGTACTACCTGGTCACTATTTTGGTTCTGAAAATCAATTCTGCCTTTTAGCATGAGTTACAAGTTTGCCTGGCTCATAAAACCAAACTTAAGGCTGAGCCCTGTAATCCAAGCACTTTGGGAGGCTGAGGCAGGAAGATCACGAGGTCAAGAGATCGATACTATCCTGGCAAACATGGTGAAACCCTATCTCTACTAAAAATACAAAAATTAGTTGGGTGTGGTGGTGTGTGCCTGTAGTTCCAGCTACTCAGGAGGCTGAGACAGGAGAATCACTTGAACCCAGGAGGCAGAGGTTGCAGTGACCTGAGATGACACCACCGCACTCCAGCTTGGTGACAGAGTGAGACTCCGTTAAAAAGAAAAAAAAACAACAACTTAAAAGCTCAACACTTAAAAGCAAGACAAATATGAAGTGAAAGAAGATAAAAGTATCCTAGAAATGAACATAATCGATTAATTTGTTTTGATTTTGATTGGGAAGTACTGCATACAGAATTAGCCTGCAAGCTTACTAAACATGTACAGAAAGCAAATGCAGGCGGATGTCAGGAGATATGACAACTGGGTAAAGAAAAGAGAAAGGATGAGAGGAGGTTATTTATTTTTTGCAAATATTTACTGAATTCTCACAGTAGGACAGATACTTCTGTAGTCACTGAGTGCCCTGACTTTGTGAAGCTTATCTTCTAGTGGGTATAATTAGATGATAAACAAGTAGACAAACAAATAAGATGCTTTCAGCTAGCATCTGCTGTGAAGAAAGTAAGAAAGGATAATAGGGTAGAGAAAAAACCTTAAGATTTTGTTATTGGATGACTTTTGAACTAAAAACTGAATGGCGAGAAGACCCATCCTTATGATATTTGGTAGAAGAATATTTCAGGCAAAGGAAATAACAAATGCAAAATCTATGGACTAATAAAGCAAATTTAGCTCTGCCATAGCAAAGTGTATTAGTCCACTCTCACATTGCTATGATGAAATACATGATACTTGGTGATTTATAAAGAAAAGAAGTTTAATTGGCTCACAGCTCTGTAAGCTGTGTAAGAAGTATGGCTGGGGAGGCCTCAGGAAACTTACAATCATGGTGGAAGGCAAAGAGGAAGGAGACACATCTCACATGGCCAGAGCAAGAGGAAGAGAGGAAAGGGGGAGGTGCCACACACTTTTAAACAATCAGATCCCATGTAAACTTACCCACTATCATGAGAAAAAGTAAGGGAGAAACCCACCCCCATGATCTAATTACCTCCCACCGGGTCCCTCCTCTAATATTGAGGATTACAATTTGACATGAGATTTGGGCAAGGATACAAATCCAAACCACATCATTCCATCCCTGTCCTCTCCCAAATCTCATGTCTTTCTCACAACAAAAACACAATCATCCCTTCTCAACAGTCTTCTAGGTCTTAACTCATTTCACCATGAACTCAAAAGTCCATAGTCCAAAGTCTCATCTGAAGCAAGGCAAGTTCTTTCCACCTACTATGAACCCATAAAATAAAAAACAAGTTAGTCACTCCCAAAATACAATGTGAGGGTATAGGCTTTGGGTAAAAACACCCATTCCAAAAGGGAGAAATCAGTCAAAACAAAGTGGTTACAGGACCCATGCAAGTTGGAGACCCAACAGGGCAGTCATTCAGTCTTAAAGCTCCAAAATACCCTCTTTTGACTTGATGTCTCACATCCAGACCACACTAATGCAAGTAGTGGGATCCCAAGACCTTGGGCACAAAGGTTGTTTTTATGGAAATGGCATTTGGTGTCAACTTACATTTTCTAAAAAGGAAAGTGAAAGAATTCTTGAAAACTCTGCTCATAAAAGATTTGTAGGTCTGTGTCTGGTATAGGTTTTAGAGGGCCTAAATAGTTACCTATTCTACAAAAGGCCATTTTATAAAATGATACAGGAACTCTCACCTTCTTTCACTTCCTACAAATGCACATGTTCCTTCCATCTTGAGGGTCTTTACACGTAGGCCTCTTCTTGGAAAGCCTTCATCCTTCTTCACTTAATTATGTCCTACTTAACAGTCAGATCTCAACTCAAATGCCACATCATTTTTAGTTCTTATCTCTACTTGCAAATGACTTATGTGTATAATTAATAGACTCTATGAGGATAGGACCAGTGTCTGTCTAGCTCAGTGGTTTCCCCAGCACCTAGGAGAGTACCGGGGACCATTTCCATGAAAGTCAGCTTTAAAAATCATAGGAAAGCTGAGTAATATTTTGTGGAGTCTTTTTTTCTTATGCTCAACATGCCCTTGTTGATTTTAATGGAAGTAGACTGGTGCACAAATTTGAAATAAACCGGTTCTGAAAATGGTTTACAAATGAAATACAGAATACCATACACAGCATTTTGTGCTTCCTGGAATTAGTTAATTGAATTTTAATTTTTTTTTCATAAAAGAATACCAAAAAAAAACCCTTAAATGCAAAGGTCTGCATATCAAAGTGGGGGTCTATCTCAAAAAAAAAACTCACTGAGATGCATATCATCAACAATTTTTTGGAATGTATTCCAGATGACTCTTCAGAAACAAATCACCAAGAACACATCTGAATATAGAGGGGAGGATAAGTAAGAGTCTTATATAGCATTTGCTACTCCTGAATGTTTTTATGTATTCCGAAAAGTCTTTCTTTTTGTAAAATATGTGGCCTATAATGGAGACTGCACATACTGCCTATTATGGTAATAGATGAAGAAAAACATGCTTGATTTAAGTAGAGAGCCTTAGAAAGTCTTAGAACATCACTTAAAAAAAACCCTCTTCATGCTCTGTTTTCTTAAGAACTTATGTGGAAAAAAAAGTTAAATGCATCTGCATTCAGCATTCTAATGTTTCATTATTTAGAAGTCATCTAAATTCAATGCATTATTTGGACGATAAAAAGACTTTTTTCCGACAAAATTGACCACGCATACACACACACGCACACACACACACACACACACACACACCATATAAAGATGTATGTGTCTCTGCATTGTTAAAATAAAACTTTGGAAGATCTGGGTTTTCTTACTTGCCAGCAATTGAGCTGAGCAAGTCAATTCAGGTTAATATTGTTTTCTCTTAGTATATGTGATGTCAAAATTCAAAAGGACAATTTTCTTTGGAAGAGCCAAGTAAATAGTCCCATAGGTGATCACTTATGGCTCAAATAAACTGCCCAATATAGGTTAGTATTTATTCCATCACTAATAATTACTTAACAGTGTCTATTTATAATCACCCTATTTGCCTGTGTTTGTAATTAATAAGGACAATAAGGAAAAATAGGAAATGTTTAATACTAGAAATAAGAACTCAAACTCAAGCAAGAGCAACTGTTAGGAAGTGCATGGGAGGGGGAATGATGCTGATGTTAGGCTGACGACATGTCCCATAGTACAAAATGTACCCTTGACAATTAGGTGATGAAAGGGAAATACATGAAATTGCTTTTACATTGTTTATTGACCTTTAAATTACCTAGATGTTGAAGTATGGCTCAAAGAATAAACAATTGTCACTATACAAGATCTTAGAATTAGATAAAGAAAAAAATGTATCTGAGGCACAGAGGTTTGTTAAATTTCAAAAGGCAGGTTAATATGAACATATTTTAAAATTTTAATACTCAGGAACTAAAATAAATTTAAGGGCAAAAGAACATTGTCTTGATCCTACTTGAAGCCAACAAATTTTTCCAAATAGTTATCTTAAAATTCCTCCCAACAACCAGTCTAAATGGCAAATATGGAATCAAAATCTTGGAAGACAGTAACAAAAGATGCTTTTCCTCCCTCAGTAATTATTTGTAACATTTTGTTCTTAATGATAGCCTAAATGTCATGCGCCCATTCCACTGGATTCTAGAGTTCATGTGCATTCAGCACATATTAATTCTGTTTCTTTAATGCAGAACTGGAGTACACTAATTAGACATTTAAAGTATGTGTCTTTATATATGGCTGATGCTTTTAATAGGGGAAATAAATCAATGCAAAAACACATTATAAATGAATGCAGGCCTGTGTGTTTAAGTGGCCCAAACAATGAGAGTTTAAAAAAGAGACTCTGCATACTAAGACTGACCTCTTTGCTGATTCTTGAATGCACTATGCCCTCATCTTAGTTAGATGCTAAATCCAGGGAGATGCTTTCCCTGAATTTAGCAGCAGAAAATTGTGTCAGGACATAAGAAAAACACAACAGTTTAGCAAAACTGTCAGTCATGTCAATGGACCATTGTGTTAGCATATTTCTAAGCCTCTGGTTAGAAGTGGAACTTTTACTGCCTGAAAGAAAAGGTATCTTTAAACTGTATATAAGATCTATCCTGGAGACAAGGGAAAAATTTCTAAGATTTTGCTGTATATTTGAGGCTAACTCCTGAAAAGCCCACCTGCTATTAGTTCAAACCAGTCACTTCCCTGAAGAGCATATTTATTAAGGTAAGTGTCATTGGTTGAATGATGACCTCACAAAAAAGTTTCTGCATATTAACACCAGGAGCCTAGGATTATAACCCTATCTGGAAAAGGGTGTTTGCAGGTGTCATTAAGTTAAGGATTTTGAGATGACATCATTATGGATTACATGGGTGGGCCCTAAATTCAATGACAAGTGTTCTTATTAGAGACAAAAGAGGAGAAGATTCAGATACAGAGAAGACCCATTAAGTAAGTGGTAGAGATTGGAATAACATAGTCATAACCCAAGGAATTCTGGGAGCCAGTAGAAGCCAGAAAGGCAAAGAAGCATTCATTTATAGAGGCTTTGAGACAGAGCAGAGGCCCCTTTTAGGGGCCTGCTGTCCCTGTCTTAAGCATGGAAATAAAGGAAAAATTTTGAGTCCCATCAAGGGCAATTCCAGGCATCTAGCTAGCCTTAAAAAGTAAATGAGCAAACTGATAAACAGAAAAGCAATGATAACTTAAACAATATCCACCCAAATAAGCTAGAGTCACAAGATGTTTGCTTCCCTATAGAAACTAGAAATAACATCTTAACATACGTCCCTGAGTTGTTTTCGGAAACCTGGACCCCACCAGAAAAAAAAGCCCAATGGATAGATTAGAAAACAAACAAAACAAAACAAAAAAAAACACCTCTCCCATGTAAACCTCAGGTAAGGATGAACAGAAGTCTAGACTCTGACTCTTGCTTTTTGTTCTAAATTTCTTCCTGACGGGCCTGGAGAAGTCATGTCCACAGGCCAAACCTTAACATTTCTTTCTGCTGGCCCCAACTTTTTAGATAAAGCTTATCTTCCTTAACCAATTGCAAATCTAGAAGTCTCTGAATTCACCTATGACCTGTAAGCTGTCTCCCCCCGACCCCCACCCCCGACCCTGGGCACCCATTTTAAGATATCACACTTTTTTAGGTCAAACTAATGTATATACCTATGTCTTGATTTATGACTTTGCCTGTAATTTCTGCCTCCCCACCCTTGAAACCTTTACATGTAAGTCATCGGGGAGATTGGGTCTTAAGCATCAGTGTGGCACCCTGCAAATAAATGCCCTTCTTTCCCTTGCTGCAAACTTTGGTGTGGGTGTTTGGCTTTACTGTGCTGGGTGAGCAGACGCAGGTTTAGTGCAGCAATATCTTCAGAGGGAGCCTAGCCTTATGAAAATCTTGATTTCAGATTTCTAGCCTCTAGAAATACAAGAATAAATTTCTGTTGTTTTAAACCACCAGGTTTTTGTTAATTTTTTGCAGCAGCCACAGAAAACTAATACAATGAGCTTCACGGAAAACTTGGCCTCTTTGCTGATCCTTAAATGCCTAATGCTCTGGTCTTAGTTAGGATTTGTTATTCCCTCTGCCTGAACACTCTTCTCCAATTGTGTGGAGGACTCCCCCATTCACTACATTTGAGTCTCTGCTCAAATAAAACTTGACCAAAAGCACTCCTATTACCTAATGTAAATTAGTAGCCCTATCCCATGTTTCCCTGCTCTATTTACCGTATCAGCTCTGACTATCTCCTCTCCCTGCCACCATGAATGGTGATCCTAACTGTCTTGCTCTCTTCTGTATACTTCAAGAACTTTCTTTGCACATAGGAGGTATTTAATAAATACCTGTTGAAATACAGGCCAAGTCATTTTTTGTTGTTTTTGTTTGGTTGGTTGTTTTTTGAGAGAATGGGGAAGAGACAGGGATGAGAACATCAAATCGGTGGAAATCCAATATGCTAGTGACAATAATTCATAGCATCAACAACATTACATAAGTGGCAACTTCTGGTTACCTACATTAAGCCCATTAACCACTGGGAGAGACCAGCATATGGCTCTACACAACATGCAGGATTGTTGAGCTGAAGACAAGAAGAAGTAGATGCAGGAAAGCTCTTTGTCCTCCGTCTGTTTCACTAAAAGCAAGACATAGATTTTCAAAGACAAAAGATATCCTGCCCACCTCTCTAACAGGAGGAACAAAAGTTAACCACTGAAGACAGCGTTAGCCCCTCATCATATGGTATCACAGGATATGATACCAAAGTAATCTATATTAACAAGCTTTACTAAATTTTATCTGCCTGTTATTTGCTTTCTCCCAATTTGCCACCTGTAGAGACTGAAAATCCCTTTCCTCTGTCCTGCCACTACCCTAAATATTTACTGCTGTTTGTTTCATATGCTATATACACTGAAATTTAAAGCCAACTCTTAGAGAACTACTCATTCTCTGGGTGCCTCCTCCAATATACATATGAAATATACCTGTTAAGAAACTTGTTTTTCTTTTTTTAATATGTCCTTTGTAACAAGGGTCTGTTTTAAGATCCTATGTGAGTGACTTTTCCCCTTCATATAAAAGAAAAAGCCCCAAAAGTAACTGCTGATGTCAGAAAATGGGAAACGTGTGTCTATAATGTTAGATGTAAATGGACTATCTGTAAATTCAATCATTTTAATACTGAGATGCTTTATATGACTAATGTTGCATCTTTATCTCTGATATTCATATACAGTGGCTCCTAATCCTTAGGCATTAAGTTTCTGTACTCCTAATTCTCATTCAAGTAGTTAACAATGTATAAACACATTTTAAATATAATAGGAGAATATGCTATTAAAAGAATCACTGCTGGCTTAAGTGACTCCTTTTTAATATAATAAGATGGTCAATATTCAGTCCTTTCAAATTAATTGATTTAAATAACATGTTTGCAATGTGGGTGACAGATAAGCTCAGTTCTTTAAATAGAGTTATTTCTCCCCATGAATTGGAAAAGAATTAAAGGGGGTAATGTACATATTTGCTACTGGGAGAAAGGAATGGCAGGACCAGAGTTAAGCAATTTCATTTTTATACAATGCTATTGTGGAGTCTGTTAATATTCATAATAATAAATCATTGAATCATGAACATTTATTTCTTCAGAGATCACCTTTGCTTCCAAACATTTTGGAATATCATAAAAATTACACATATTGTCTCACCTTTCAAGGATGAAACTTTATTAGTTTATAATCTTTAGCTAATTGCTAATTAAATAGGCTTTCAATTATCTGATGAATCTTTAAACAGAGAAGGTGCTACCTTCAAAGATCTTTGTTAAAATTGATGAAGTGAAAAATGTATTGTACTTTGTGTTAAAATTACATGAGTAAATTTTTTGCAAATTTGTTTCTTTTAGTTTGATTCTGTTTAAAGAGTTAACTGGGTCAAATAAACCATTAACTTTTGTCTTTCCTTTCATTCAGAGTTAGAATATCAAAGAGTTGTCTTCAGAAATTATTTTTTTCAAGTAATAAGTATCACAATATTGATCCATCTAATCAACTGAATTTTATTTTCTACTAATAGAAAGGTAAAAGAAAATGTTGATTTAATATTTTACTCTGGTGTGATATACAGAAATTAAGACAAAAAACTACAGGACAATTTTAGAAATATGTTACATGGGGAATGAGGTAGTCATTATAGAAAATGCTGTCAAAGCAAAAATTTCACCGAAGTTAGATTAGCAAGGAAGACCTTATTATACAAGGCTGTTTCTATAATGCGAGAGGGCAGAACTCAGTCTGAATTGAACTCTTCTGAAACAAATGATGAGATGGTCTTTAAAGGCTGGGATGAGCTATTGGAAAAGTACTAGAGGACTTTAGGAAGGTTGATCAATGGACTTTGAGCAGATTGAGTTATTTCCTGAGTTTACAAATGTTTTCCTCTGTGATTAGGCCATCTGTGCTTGCTAATCAGCATCTATTGAAGTTAGGCTCCTACTCTTTCACAGAGACTGGGAGATATGGACTGTATCTTGCTGGATGATTGTGTTTCAGTGGGATGGCTCTCAGGTCCTTGAGAAAGACATTTGTTGGGTTATAAAACTGACAAGAGGGTTTTAAAAGAATTTACATCTCATAGGGAGAGCGAAACAACTTTCAATTATAGGTTCTCTAAAGAAAATACTCTAAGAAAAGGGAAGGGAGAGACTTCTGTGATTAGGCCATCTGAACTCTGTAAGAGCCATCTTGAGAGGGAGGGAGGTCAAGGACTTAGAGGCAGGAAGAAACCTGTCTTAAGTTCAGTCAAACCTTGGAGAATGTCGAGCCATCTTGGTCAATGGTATCTTAAATTTTTTAAATGTGCTACACTAAATGGTAGAGTTTTTCCAAAAGATCTGTTTTCAATGCCTTAGAGAACTACATTCAATTGTTATAAAGCAGTAAACCAGAGGTGCATATATCTATAATTCTTAATAGTTATTATAACCTATTAAGTATTATTTTCAGTCAGGGACTCACTATTTATAATATGAAGGAAGAATATTTAGATCTTACACTTCTACCTGTAACCATGGCTGACCTATTTATTTCAAAATTAATCAACTATAATTATAAGTTAATGGCAATTTCTTTAATGCTAATAATAAGATTATGGGCCTAACAGAAAGGGTAAAACAAAAATCATTTCGATATTGTCTTGTTGCTCTGTAATTTTGGCCACACTTTGCTTGGGTTACATGGACAAGCATATTAATAAATAAATATTCCAAAATAAGACATAAGGCAAAGATGATTGTTTAAGCATTTAATGAAATCTTACAATATTGTTCAACGGGCCCACTTCAGGTTATCTTACTCCCTAGGTACTTGTAAGTTTGTTTAACATACTATTTACTATTGCTTAGGTCTAGACATTTCTTACCTCTATAAAGTTAGCAGCTAACTTATAGAAAGCTGATAAGATGCAGTGATTTTCTTATTTGTCTACTGGAGAAGATAACATCAAAAATTATGATATTTTTATACCCTGTAGACAATCATCCAATTTTATAACTAATATCATGCATTTAAGAATTTATTTTCTTTTTATACGTTATAGAATGCCAGTTTTCAAGATGTCTTTGGAAATAGCTTTGTCATCTTTCTGGTTCCATAAATCATGACATGTGCTTACTACTGTGCGTTTTTTTTTTTGTTTGTTTGTTTGTTTTGTTTGTTTGTTTGTTTTAGATTTATACTTTGACAAGGAGCTGTAAAGAAAAACCTTACATTTCTTTAGTTTGGGCATATGATGAAACCTTTTCTTGATTATTTTCTTTTCTTTTCTTTTTTAATTTCTTCTCTTTTCCAATACTGGTTGTTTCTCATTGCCACTTCTCAACCTCTAGATCCAGAAATTTATTCAACTATCAGTTGGACCAAAGAGGTAAGGTATATGTGTGTGTGTGAAAGTGTGCAAATGTGTGTGCATATAAAGTGTATGTTACTGTGTGGGCAAAACACATTGATGAAGCAGTAAAGCAAAGGAAAACAATCTTCATTCTTACTATTTTGCTTGAGGAGCTCAGAATTTGTACTTGTAAGTGAGAGAATTGCCAATATGTACAGAAGATTATCTAGATCCCTAGATTATCTAATCTAGGGAAAATAAACCTATGGGAATAACCTCATTGTTATAGACAAAATTGTACCCTCCCTGCACACCAGATTCATATCTTGTGTCTCTAGCCTCCAAAGTTACTGTATTTGGAAATAGGGACTTTAAAGATGTAATTAACTTTAACTGAGGTCAAATGGGTTGGGCCTTAAGCCAGTTGGGCCCAATCTTTATAGGAAGTAGAAAAGATGCCAGTGATGTGTGAGCACAGAGAAAAGACTGTGAGGACACAACAAAAAAGTGGCCATCTGCAAGCCAAAGAGACTTCTCAGAAGAAACCCAACCCTACTGAAACTTTGATCTTGGAATTTCAGCCTGCAGAACAGTGACAAAATAAGTTTCTGTTGTTTAAACCACCCAGACTATGATACTTAGTTATGACAGTGCTAGCAAAGTACTAAGCTCACTATTTTTTAAATTACTTAGAGTCAATTTATCTTGAATTTTTCAAAGCATGCCCTGCATGCATATTTAATATTTGTCGTTACTTGTAGCATTCAAATTGTTCTTAAGTAGACGTGATAAGCCAAACTAATTGCCACAAAAGCACAATTTCGGTGGTTACATGATAGCTGCTAAATTAGTTTTATTCACATACAGGTTTTTGTAATTGGTAAAGATAATCTGTTCAAAAAAAGAACTGCTAGCTAATAGTTATGCATACCAAAATGAGTTAGATAATATGGCTGTCTTTGCTGTCTTGGAGCTTCAGTTCTCAAGGTATTTTGTTTCCTAAGCACAACCACTTCCAAAAAAAACTCCAAATAATTTATTCTCTGTTAAAAATATCCTCCTCAATAAGTGTTATCTCTTGTCCTATAGCCATATTTAGTACACATTGTGGTGCACCACTCAGATTGTGCATTCAAGATCAAGCCACACATTCTGGCTGTCTGAAATGTTACCTGCTAACAGTACAGAACTGAAGGTGATCAATTTAAGATG
Source organism: Rhinopithecus bieti (assembly GCF_001698545.2). Taxonomy (NCBI): domain Eukaryota; kingdom Metazoa; phylum Chordata; class Mammalia; order Primates; family Cercopithecidae; genus Rhinopithecus; species Rhinopithecus bieti. The sequence continues at coordinate 67,790 of NW_016820092.1, forward strand.
AATGATGAAAGCCAGATGACCTCTTGGCAGCTGATCTTTTGCAGTTGACAGAAAAAAACTGGGAATCAAGCTCAACACTTAATTATTAGGCTATCTGGGCTCCAGAGAATATTTAATTTTCACCTCTAGCCAAGATTCCTCTGTTATGATCATGATCCTGATTAGAAAGAAGTAGAACTCTGAGACTTTGCAAGGAAATATATGGGTATTGTGCTTATATATTAATCTCTACATGAATGTCTACATTGTTACAACCATTCTAAGCCTGCAGAAGTGGTGTATTCCTCCTTACTGGAGACTAAAGTTCACCCTTTGCTTGAAGATGATCAGAGGCCACTGCCTTCCAAATATGGCCAACCCACCACCAATATCTCCTCTCCTCTTCCCTCTTGGCCAGTATACTAATGACTTGAGACAAATCACAACATAACCTGATCAGAAGATTGTTGGATTGTACAAGAAAGGAGAGAAATTAAACATGAAGGAGTTGTAGGATATGACTAACGTATACTGTCAGGGTCTAGGAAAATATATACGGATGCTAGATAAATAATGGTATACTGGGTCGGCACGGTGGCTCATGCCTGTAATCTCCACACTTTGGGAGGACAAGACGGACAGATCACTCGAGGTCAGGAGTTCGAGACCAGCCTGGCCAACATGGTGAAACCCCGTCTCTACTTTAAAAAAATACAAAATTAGCTGGGCATGGTGGCCCATGCCTGTACTCCCAGCTACTTGGGAGGCTGAGGCATGAGAATCACTTGAACCAAGAGGCAGAGGTTGCAGTGAGCCAAGATCATGTAATTGTACTCCAGCCTGGGCAACAAAAGGGAAATTCCATCTAAAAAAAATAATAATAATAAAAGAAGAATGGTAAAATGTAACATTGGATAAAAGAACATTAAGGGATCACTCTCTTACAATTCAAGATTTAACGCCCTGAGAAGGACAAGGACTTTGGGAGATAATGCTAACAAATGTTTTTATGATTCGTGGAAACTTGGAGAAAGTAATGTCCCAAACTGAGTGATGAGGAAATGTGAGAATTGCTAGAGAAGACAGTGGAGAATGAAAGGCTCAGAGTGGGGTTGCTAGAACAGGTATACTACAAGAAGCTGGAAACCCACTGGTTGACAATATTTCATAGAGAGGTCCAGAGGATTGCCCATCTACCAAAATAATATGGAATTTGCTAGTGAGTGGAGCACAAGCATCACTGATAATTTCACAGATGGATGTCCTCTATTGGCCGGGACAGACAGTAGGAGATATTTTTGTAGAATTGGCATCTTTAACAGTAATGAGAATGAGAGGATCCTGAAGTAATAGAGACTAGTTGCAATGATTAGCTATCAAAATCATTTGAGTGCAAATATTATAATAAGTAGCAAAGGCAAATAAGGGTACAGATAAACTGTGGAGAAGATTAACGAACATAGGGCACTTAGAGGCATGACAGGTGCATCCAACAAAGGTATTGCTTGAACTGTCAAAGAAAATCAAAGTTGAGTGGGTGGGAATCAGAGGATAGAAATCCCCAAGTCAGAATCTTTTACTGAGTTTCTATACTTGAGCCAGCTTTTGGAAGTGAATGAAAATCGTTGATTGAAGTAAAGACTGGGTACCAATAGGATCTATGCCAAATAAAACCATGGCGAGTGTATGTAATAAAGATTCTTTGAGACCTTTTCCAACAGGACCCATAGACATTCTCAGGTAATCATTGGACACAGGATCTAAGATGACATTGATACTCAGGACCCTGAAGTACTATCATCAACCCCTGTTAGAGTCGGAGCCAGGTAGTAAATAGAATCCTATCTCAGGTCCAGATTAGCGTAGTTCCACTGGGTCAAGAGACATACCCACTTGCCATTTTACAAGTCTTTGCATATATAGGTGAAATGGATATATTGGAGGGGTTGTCAAGACCACCACATTATTCTGTGGCCTTTATGTAAGAGCTATGTAGTAACGATGAAGCCCAAATGGAAATCTTTGAAATTAGCCCCCATGCCTATGTCAATATGTAAGAAAAATAGCATTAATTTTTTTCATCCCAGATGGAGTAGCAAAGATTCATGTCAATTTTAAAATATAAAATGCACAGGGGTTGTAATCTTCCACATCATTTACTTCACCAATCTGGTCCCTACAAGAAAGTAAAAGAAATATAACAAATAGGATGTTCATAACTATGCCAAGTAGTCACACCAATTTTCTTTATTTCATGTGTATTCACACATCAGCAAAATAATATGCCCATTTTAATTCATAACATAATTTACCTCAAAACTGTATTATATAGGTGCAGTGAAGTTAATTTTGCAAGACAACCTTTTTTCTTCATTTGTGTTTAATTATTTTAGGGATGTATTAGTTGTAGTCTTATTCAACAGTATCATACCTTTTCACAATAGCTAAGGCTAGCTATTAGTTCACTGGGAACATTGACCTTGTAAAGAGAAAATAATACCTTCCATTTAAGATTCTGCTTTTGTGTTTGATATGCAGTACAATAGTTTTACTCAATATTGCTGCCTTTGCTCTTTCTCTAAATTAGGAAGAAAAAAGAGTTAGTAATTTTTTTTAAACTAAGTGGTAGTTATGTGAGCTTTGTTACATTTCTGTTTTATGCCTTTTGTGTGACTGAACTATTCATGATTACAGAAAGAAGTACAGAAAAAGAATAACTGTGTTATCCAATTACTTTGGAGCCTTTTTAACTCTGAAAATGGTAGAAGAACAAAGAATAGACAGTTCAGTGACTGCTAAATCATGCAAGGAATGATCAAACCTGTATATCCGATTTTTTATAATTACTAAGACTCTAGACTTCTAAAATTAAATAATTAGGTAGGATGAGATGAGATTATAAGCATGTTAGAGACAAGAGTGTCTGTTAGAGAAAAGTACAATTCTTGTAAGATGAACCTGTGCAATCCAATTAAATTTCTAGAATCCCAAACACAGCTCTGAATAAAATGGAAGGTTCTTCTCTGATCACTAACGAGAAGCCCTTTGAATGACTTTGCCAAAAGGTTATTTGTTAATTAGAACCATGTGGCATTATGTCTATGTGATTCAGAAACTAAGTGAACTGCTGTTACATTAGAATGCAGGCAAGGACAGCAATTACAGGAACAACTGAGCAGCTATTATTAGGTGATGACCGTAGATACATAAAATTTTGCATGCAATTGATTTTATTGTAATAGAAATATATCCCTTTCATAATCTTAAATGTAAAAACAATGTTGCCAAATATTTCATTTCCTTTAATACAAATATAAAGACAACTTTCAAAATATACATATAATTAATTTTTTTCAAAGGGAAACATACAGGGAAGGGTACTCTTATTGCCCATAATACAAAGTAAAGTTGTAATTTCAGCATGACCTTTGACTTTGATATCCCCTTTTATTTTAATATCCAGTAATTTTTCACTTATTTTATTGCAACATGTGCTTAAACTCTGACACACAGAGGTATAGAGTAACAAAAGGAATCAGATTTCCCACTGAAACAGAGGTATAGGCTTATGTCAAGAAATACCATTTTCTTGAAGACTGTTAAAAATGAATTAAAGTCCTATCATTTACTTTATTCTCATAGCAATGAAATCATCTTTGGAAATGCATCTCTCTTTGAGCAATTTTTGTAAATAGGATAGTGTCAGGGACTGAAGGGCATCTCCCCAAAATGCACAGGTGGAAATTTAGCTCTGTATTTGGAGGTAGAGCTTATAAGAAGGTAATTCAGATTAAATGAGGTCGAAAAGGCAGGGCTCTAATCCACTACAATTGATATCCTTGAATTAGAGACACCAAGAGTGGACACAACAAAAGTAAGGCCATATGAGGACAGAGCAAGAAGGTGGTAGTTTGCAAGCCAGGAAAGGGGCCTGAGGAGAAACCAACCCTGCTACCATCTGGATCATGATCTTTCAGCTTCAAGAACTGTAAGAAAATAAATTCTGTTGTTTAAGCTACCCAATCTGTGACATTCTGTTACGGCAGCCCAAGCAGACTAATAATATAGGTTTGAAATTAAAAATCTATATTTCTATGTTAATTCCTCAATGGAGATTTGCTTTGGTGTCTGAGGATTCTTATGTGTTTGGAAACTGAAAGCCTTTGTAATTGGGGATTCTGATCCAAGCAAGCACTGCTCCAGCATTGGGAGCTCTTAAGAAGAATGCATTCAAAGTTTCCACCTCCAGTATCTTCTTTCATCTTGGCAGCTGGACCAAAGGCCTCCAGTTTTTCTGCAATATTCATTATGGTGGCTGCAAGGCTTTGATCAAAAGATTGATTGTATTCAAGTGAAGAAAAATGTTTGCCAAATTCTCCATTTGAAATCATTTTAATAGAAGACTTCAAAAAATGTAAAAATTCTGTCCTCAATTTGATCTTGCTCTTTAAGACTTGTCCTTGAGAGTAGAGTGAACCTATTGGTAGTGGGAAAGGGATTTACATTCTGCATTGATTTTTGAAAGTACTATTTAAAGAGGAAGTGATTTAAGTCCCTGATACTGATGAATTTGATAAATCTTATGACAATTGACAGATTTTCTTTTAGATATTTTGGCTGTGTTTTTAATGCTAATGCATGGCAATATAGAACACGATAAAACTCAATGTGTTGCCAAGCACTAGAAATAACTTCGTCAATAAAAGAGTTTTCAAAATTTAGCCCAACTAGAGGTTTAACATTGCAAATAAATCCTTCATCACTACAAGGACACTGCAGCCCTTGATGCTTCTTAAAGGGGCTCCTAAGATAGGGAATCTTCTTGGACAGCATAAGAGTGAACATCATAGGTAAATACTAGTATCTTACTTAACTGAAAGACCATCTAGGTTCATATTATAAAACTTCAGGGAAATTAATAGCTTTTTGTTTTCAAAGACCTGTTTTGATATATAATATAAATATATTATCTTTTCTGGAAGGAATGGGGTCATTTGATTGCAGCATTGCTTTAATGTTTCTTTTCTCTGACTTAAACTATAAGCCAGCTTGACCATTTCTAGTGGTTAGGGCTTCACCACCAATCTAGATTCACTCAAAGTAATTTCCAAGAAATTAATAATCCAATGATCTGAAATGATTTTACCCTTCACTCCCATATACTTGCCTATTTAAAATATATACTAAACTGTCAAAAAAATGTGGGCACCAGTAAGTAGACTGGAATATTTTTCAAAAGACTTTGTTAGAATTTTTGAGTCATAGTGTGCAGATGGTCAAATAAAGAAAACATATCCATAGTATAGCCATTACTGTCATCCAAACAGATCTGCAATATTTCTCTCTGTGATTTCTGATGTTTACCAAGAGCAAAGCATGGAAGAGAAAAAAACGTATTTGTGCCCTTTGGTGCTTTTCTCAGAAAAAATATTCTCAACACCGATATGTTGTTTCTTTTTCAACCCTCTTCACCTCTTTGACTTAGAGGTCAGACCAGATTTCCTTTCAAACTGGAAGGGTTTTCCCGAAACCTCTGTAATTAATCTTAACCTCACTTAATAGCTTTTTTGTTGTTCAGTAGAATCAAAAAAATGTGACAATAAAATATGCTAAAAAAATCCAGATTATTAGATATGATGTTCCAAATGGTACTTTGTCCTCTTGAGTTCATGATGACATTAACAATTTTACATTGACATAAAGATAGACTTCATTCATTGTATCATAAAGGATATTCAGAATCTCTTTGCCCTAGTAATACAGGTTTAAAAAAAGAGTAGCACATTCTCAATTCACTTCTTCAGAACATAAGGCGCAGCATGATTTATAGATTCTTTAAATAGGCAAAAGTTTTAGCGTGATGTCTACAATGGTTCTATCAGAAAAAAAAAAAAAAAAATAACCTTGATGGGGAGAGTAGAGTAGAAAATTTGATGACCTTTCCATTTTTACCTGCCAAAAGGAAATTGTAAGCAGCTCAAACAGATTTAAAAATTCCCTGAATGTAATGAGCATGTGCTATTTTTATTCATGTCCCTCTACAGTGTTAAGTACAAAGAGCTCCGTAAGTTCTCATTACACAATGCGTATGTATATGGCATCATTATGTTGTACACCTTGAATATATTTAATCTTTATTTGTCAATTAAATATTTTAAAATAAAAAATGAAAACTAAGATCATTTTGAATGAAGAAATGGCAGAAAATTATGCCATAGCTATTTTCATCAGAATGTGAAATATCTTTATAATTATGTGGTTTTGCTTTCTATTTATATAAAATATGTATTTGAAAAGATGTCATTTCTACTATGCCATTCAGCTGTCCTAGGATAGATATGGTCATTCATCATACCTAGATGTAAGTATTTCACAGTAAGGCAAAAAACTACAAACCTATTTAATTACATATTTTCTACTTTTGCTATTTTCTTCCTCATTTTGTTGCAATCAACTTCATACTAATTATTGCTTTCACAAAAATAAATAGAAAATATATTATCATGAAGTACTCATTTTGCTAAAGATTTAGATTTCTAGCTCTAGTAGAGTTTGAAGTATGCAGAATTACTAGCAATTAAGGATTCACATTCTCCAAAAAATGTTTTTTTAACTTGGGATCAACTGTCCTTCTAGAAAAGAATTCTTGAAAATTTTATGAAAATTTATGTACTTTTGTTTATATATCTTTTTCTAAAGATAAAATCTAAAACGTTTCTTAGACTCTTAAGGGGTATCAGATTCCACAAATTTAGAACTGTTGCTCTAATATACTCTAGTTAATTCCAGGTTGTCAACTAGGAACTAGATTCACACTTTTTGAGATGAAGAAAAGTTATGTTAATACAGTGAAATTAATCAAATGCATATACAATACCATTCAGTGGTTTTAATAACACCATAGAATTGAGCAAGGTATATTCTGCTGACATTTTTTAATTTCTTTTTTAATCACATGGAGAAAAAAGTATTTATAAATTCAAGTTAGTTCTTCCACTGTTATATTTAAGTGTGAGCCAAAATAATATGTCTAATGATTCCTTTGGAACATGTACTAAAGACTGACAATCAGTGACTCTTTGTCTACTCTTTCACTACACGACATCTTGTGAATGATCTATAGCCAGTGATGTCTGCAGAAGACCAAAATGAAATCATGTCAATTGGAGAAAGATTGCTATTTAGGACCATGTTTGTGAGTGAAACTTATGAAAATGCTTTAACATTCTTATATTCTTAGAGAGAAAGCAAATAGTGAGCTGTAATTAAACTTGTTTGAACTGAGTTATGCCCATTTCAGTAGTACACTATAATAACACTCTGCAGATAAAAACAAAACAAAATAAAACCTTGAAGAAAATTGCCAGTGTATTTAACTGGGGCACAATTGGCCAGGAATGCTAAAAGATAATATTTGCACAGGATTTATTGGTATTCATTGGAAACATAACTTTTCTATTACTGCCCAGCACATGATGAATTCTAGCTTTCGTATTTACAACTACTTACATGTCAGCATCAAGTTGTGCAGAGAAATAAACTTAACATTTGAGAAGACAATTCAACTTAAATGAGAAAATATATATATATATATATTTTGGGATGGAGTCTCGCTGTGTCACCCAGGCTGGAGTGCAGTGGCCGGATCTGGGCTCACTGCAAGCTCCGCCTCCCGGGTTCACGCCATTCTCCTGCCTCAGCCTCCCGAGTAGCTGGGACTACAGGCGCCCGCCACCTCGCCCAGCTAGTTTTTTGCATTTTTTAGTAGAGACGGGGTTTCAGGCGTATATGTGAATTTGGTCGCTTGCTAATGCTAGAGGAATACAAAGATAAACATGGTTGCTCTTAAGATTACAAGATTAGTAAAGGGATATACAATTATGAAGAACTAATATAATATGTAGCAGAAGAAAAAGAAACAAATTTATGATGAAACTACAGTCTACCTTCCAAGGCAACAACTATAGGCATGATTATTAGTTTTTGAGACAAAAAGAATAAGAAAAGCTTCATATAGAGAATAACATCTGACCTGAATCTTGGGGAATTTGTAGGACTTCATTAAGAATTCCTTCTTTAAAAAAACATATTCAGCAGCGACTGCAACAGAATATATCAATAGCTAAATTTAAAAAAAAATAGAGCATGGACATTAACAAAAATGGACATTAACAAAAAAAACGCACACCCATTCTAGTGAGAAAATGTACATTCCATACTATGATAGATTATGGAGATGAAATATACTCTGTTCCACAAACACTGTTGACCTGAACTCTACGGAAGGGCATATAAGGTGTTACATTAGAGGGAAAATGCCTTCAGACTCTTTCTTTTTTTTTAATACTTTAAGTTCCAGGGTACATGTGCACGACGTGCAGGTTTGTTACATATGTATACATGCGTCATGTTAATGTGCTGCATCCATTAACTTGTCATTTACATAAGTATATATCCTAATGCTATCCCTTCCACCTCCCCCTCCCCCCAACCCACGACAGACCCTGGTGTGTGATGTTCCCCATCCTATTTCTAAGCATTCTTATTGTTCAATTCCCATCTATGTGTGAGAACATGCAGTGTTTGGTTTTCTGTGCTTGCAATAATTGTGTTCAGAATGATGGTTTCCAGCTTCATCCATGTCCCTACAAAGGACATGAACTCATCCTTTTTTATGGCTGCATAGTATTCCATGGTGTATATGTGCCACATTTTCTTAATCCAGTGTATCATTGATGGATATTTGGATTGGCTCCAAGTCTTTGCTATTGTGAATAGTGCTGCAAGAAACATACGTGTGCATATGTCTTTATAGCAGCATGATTTATAATCCTTTAGGTATATACCCACATCTGCTTTTTTTTGTTTGTTTTCCATTTGCTTGGTAGATCTTCCTCCATCCCTTTATTTTGAGTGTATGTGTGTCTCTGCATGAGAGATGCATCTCCTGCATACAGCATACTAATAGGTCTTGACTCTATCCAATGTGCCAGTTTGTGTCTGTTAATTGGAGCATTTAGCCCATTTACATTTAAAGTTAACATTGTTATGTGTGAATTTGATCCTGTCATTATGATGTTAGCTGGTTATTTTGCTCATTAGTTGATGCAGTTTCTTCCTAGCATCGATGGTCTTGAGGTTCTAAGATGAGTGAATAGGAACAGCACCAGTCTACAGCTCCCAGCATGAGCAATGCAGAAGATGGGGGATTTCTGCATTTCCAGCTGAAGTACTGGGTTCATCTCACTGGGGCTTGTCGGACAGTGGGTATAGCCCATGGAGTGTGAGCCGAAGTAGGGCGGGGCATCACCTCACCCAAGAAGCACAAGGGGTTGGGGAATTGCCTTTCCTAGTCAAGGGAAGCCGTGACAGACCATACCTGGAAAATCAGGACACTCCTACCCTAATACTGCACTCTTCCAATGGTCTCAGCAAATAGCACACCAGGAGATCATACCCCATGCCTGGCTTGGAGGGTCCCACACCCACAAAGCCTTGCTCACTGCTAGCACAGCAGTCTGAAATCAAACTGCAAGGTGGCAGTGAGGCTGGAGGAGGGCATCCGCCATTGCTGAGGTTTGAGTAGGTAAACAAAGCGGCCGGGAAGCTCGCACTGGGTGGAGCCCACTGCAGCTCAAGGAGGCCTGCCTGCCTCTGTAGACTCCACCTCTGGGGACAGGGTATAGCTAAACAAAAGACAGCAGAAACTTCTGCAGACTTAAATGTCCCTGTCTGACAGCTTTGAAGAGAGTAGTGGTTCTCCCAGCACAGAGTTTGAGATCTGAGAAAGGACAGTCTGCCTCCTCAAAAGGGTTGCTGATCCCCAAGTAGCCAAACTAGGAGACACCTCACAGTAGGGGCCAAGTGACACTTCATACAGCTGGATGCCCCCCTGAGATCAAGCTTCCAGAAGAAGGATCAGGCAGCAACATTTGCTGTTCTGCAATATTTGTGGTTCTGCTGCCTCTGCTGGTGATGCCCAGGCAAACAGGGTCTGGTGTGGACCTCCAGCAAACTCCAACAGACCTGCAGCTGAGGGTCCTCACTGTTAGGAGGAAAACTAACAAACAGAAAGGACATCCACACCAAAACCCCATCTGTACATCAGCAACATCAAAGACCAAAGGTAGATAAAACCACAAAGGTGGGGAGAAACCAGAGCAGAAAAGCTGAAAATTCTAAAAATAAGAGTGCCTCTTCTCCTCCAAAGGAACACAGCTCCTTGCCAGCAATAGAATAAAGCTGAATGGAGAATGACTTTGACAAGTTGAGAGAAGAAGGCTTCAGAAGAGCCGTAATAACAAACTTCTCCAAGCTAAAGGAGGATGTTAGAACCGATTGCAAAGAAGCTAAAAACCTTGAAAAAAGATTAGACAAATGGCTAACTAAAATAAAGAACATAGAGAAGACCTTAAATGACCTGACGGAGCTGAAAATCATGACATGAGAACTATGTGATGCATGCACAAGCTTCAGTAGCCAATTCAATCAAGTGGAAGAAAGGGTATCAGTGATTGAAGATCAAATTAATGAAATGAAGTGAGCAGAGAAGTTTAGAGAAAAAAGAGTAAAAATAAATGAACAAAGCCTCCAAGAAATATGGGACTATGTGAAATGACCAAGTCTACGTCTGATTGATGTACCTGAAAGTGACAAGGAGAATGGAACCAAGTTGGAAAAACACTCTTCAGGATATAGTCCAGGAGAACTTCCCCAACCTAGCAAAGCAGGCCAACATTGAAACTCAGGATACACAGAGAATGCCACAGAGATATTCCTCGAGAAGAGCGACTCCAAGACACGTAATTGTCAGATTTACCAAAGTTGAAATGAAGGAATATATGTTAAGGGCAGTCAGAGAAAAAGGTCGGGTTACCCACAAAGGGAAGCCCATCAGACTAACAGCTGCTCTCTTGGCAGAAACTCTACAAGCCAGAAGAGAGTGGGACCAATATTTAACATTCTTAAAGAAAAGAATTTTCAACCCAGAATTTCATATTCAGCCAAACTAAACTTCACAAGTGAAGGAGAAATAAAATCCTTTACAGACAAGGAAATACTGAGAGATTTTGTCACCACCAGGCCTGCCTTACAAGAGCCCTCAGACTCTGAAGTTAAAATCTGGGAGCAAAGGATGCTCCCAAAGTCCACTATCTGGCTAAATGTCCAGGAATTAGTTGTTCTAAGCTGACTGAAGGCTGGTGGAACTGCTGCACTTGACTTTACAAGGCCATAACTCTCTTTATTGAATTGTGGGGGAAAATATTTCTAAGCTGAAGACACACCTGAGATTTGTTAAGAATACACCTATGTGTTTGCTGTGAACATAAGAAAAGTAAAAAGCAAGGGTTAGAAACATACTTACTTTATTACCTCACTGAGCAGGAGCAGTAGTCAGGCTGAGATCAGGTGAAGGTGGGAATTCTAGCCTGATTTCAGTGTCTGAAGGGAACTGCTTTGCTTGCCCTCTTTTTCTTTCATTTCTCATTAAAAATATGTATATATATAAACACTGTCACTTTTCTGCCAATCTCTAGCTTCACCTAGCACTGGGGAAGTTTATAGAGAAGTTCAGAGGTATCAGGCAACATAAAATAAAGTGTTTTATTGCACAGTCAGATATTAAAGAACAACAGGTAGGAATTAATATTTCCTCAGGGTCAAGGGGATTAGGAATTTTTTTCTAAAGCATTCATTCAACATAAAGAGCCAAGCGCTTTATTTGACCATGCTCAGTGTATTAGTCAAGGTTCTCTAGGGGGATAGAACTTATATATACACACATATATACATATGTGTATATATATAAGGTTCCACAATAGCCATATGCAGGCTGAGGAGCAAGGAAAGCTAGTCCGAGTTCCAAAACTGAAGAACCTGGAGTCCCATGTTTGAGGGCAGGGAGCATTCAGCACCAGAAAAAGATGTAGGTTGGGAGACTAGGCTAGTCTCTCTTTTCACCTTTTTCTGCCTGCTTATATTCTAGTTGCACTGGGAGCTCATGAGATTGTTCCCACCCAGATTAAGGGTGAATCTGCCTTTCCCAGTCCACTGACTCAAATGTTAATCTCCTTTGGCTAAACCCTCACAGGCGCACCCAGGATCAATACTTTGTATCCTTCAATCCAATCATGTTCACACTCAGTATAAACCATCATACTCAGTTCGATTCTACATCCTATGATCTTTACATTCTCAGGATGTTTACACTACAGGGGCTCAGGAGAGGTGAATTCCAAGATGAGGAACCAGTCCATGAAAAGGTGCAGAGCCTCGTAAGACCTTAATCTACAGTAGATGTTTCTGGGATAAGTACTGAGAGAAGAGAGCAATAAAAGTGATTGAATCCAGAATACAATGATATAAAAGAAGATAATCCAGAATATAATGAAATTATTCTCATGATCAGTAAAGAATTATTAATATGTTATGTATGGAATTGATAGGATTTGTGTTTTAGCTATATTGCTCCAATGGCAGTTTCAGGGATAGATTAGTCTAAAGGCAAGACACAGGAGACCAGGTGGGAAAATAAGGAAATAAAACAGTTTAGAGACACAGTTTAAATTTAGGAGACAATAGTGCTCTGAAAAGTTAAAAATTATTTTAAGTGACATTTTGTAGTTCACACTAAGAGCTTAGTTTCTGATTTTTTTCTTGAGGGAGTTGGGGGCATTAATAGCAAACCAAAGTTTACAGCTTGAGTAACTGGAAAGACAATGCTGCCATCACTGAAACCACAAATCTTGGGGAGAGGAAGAGAAGATTTAGGGAGAAAAATGATGGGTTAGTTCTATTTTAGACACCTTGAATTATATGTGCTTGTGACAATTGCAGTATGACATATTCAAAAGGTAGTTAGTTATTTCACTGGCTTAACACAAGAGAAGTTTGTTTCTTCCTAATGTGGATTTCAGAATAGGCATTCCTCATCAGCGGACAGCTCTTCTGCAAGTACTAATGGAAGAAATCAGGCTCGTTCCAAGTTATTTTTAACCCATGGCTGCCAAAATCACTAAGCTCATCTGCATCATTCCTGCATCAAAGGAAATCAGGAAGGATCAGTGTGGGAAGTTACTGTGACCTCTACCTGGAGGTAGTGCTGTAGTGAACTCCACTTCCTCTCACATTCTGTTAGCTGGAAATAACTCACATAGAAGAGTTATCTCCTTTAGTTATGTAAGGTACAAAGTGGCATGAGTCAGCTGGACAAATCAGAGACCACGACTGGTATGGAGGCCTCAGGATTTCTGAGGTAGAAGATTCAACAGCTTCGTATTTTTGTGATTTTGTATTGGGAAATGTCTCTGCATTTTTCTTCTATTGTATCATTTTAATGTAATTGACCTCCCAAATAAAGCATGTTCTTTAATTCTAACTGACATGAATCATTTCTATTACTCCATCAGTTTAAGTGGAAACTTAATTACCTACCTGTTTGGTTCTATTCCATGAGGCAATTTGAAATGAAGAATTCTGATTCAGGTAATAACTCTGTTTTTCAGGCAAGCAAAGAAACAGAGAATGGGGCCCTTTCTTTTTAGTATATAATGGAATTTCATTCATATTACCTAAATAGCATAGTTCTCCAAACATCCAAGTATCAAGTCTCATGTGGGAGGGAATAATTTTTATAGGGAAAAATAACTAGTTTGTGAGGTCATTTTTGCTTAGTCATTGTTATTGTCATGTTTATGCAGATGTTCCATTATCAGTAACTCTATCACTTATTTTATAGAACAGAACTGAAGGCTAAAAAAGACCATCAAAAATTCACTTGCACTTGACATATTATTCAAAATTCGATATTGTGGTAAAATTGAAAACTGCATATTTAATAAAATATATGCATACTTAGTATGTGCCACGAACCATCCTATGTAATTTGTGTGTATTGTTAAACCCTTCCCACATCTCTGTACAGCTTTATTTACTTATTTTTCCCTTCATTCTATGATGTTGGACAATAGGATAGTTGCTACTGTCCAACAATTTTTGACCCATAGAAAATGGAAATTTCATATAATTCAACCTAATGCTTGTGAGAGGATTTTAAGTCACTTGCCCAAACTCACAATATCACAAGCTGGTAAAAGAAAGAAACTGTATTTGAATTCGATAGTCCATTTTTTTCTTTATACTGTATACTCACTCTTTTACACATACATAAACACACGCACATATATACACACTTATGTTTTATATATATGTACACACAAAAATATATAGAGATATGAATATATACAGAGAGTGTGTGTGTGCTCGCATGTGTGTGTGCCTATCCTTCTATTTTTTAGGAAGAAGTTACTTTGTTTTTTGAGGTGTGTCTGTAAAGACCCAAATATATATAGATAGTCAATCTTCTACTTTCTGAACTTTAACCCTAAACTACAAAATGGTTCATTATTTTTCACACATGTCATCATCACTGGTATTCTCCCTCCTCACCTCCCACCCCTGTGCTTTAATTTTGTCTTTTCTTTTAACCATACTTAATGGCTAAGTTTGTTACCTCAACGTTTAAAAACAAATTACATTTCCATCCACTCATCTCAATCCTTATTATCACTGTAGAGCACTTTTTCTGGGCAGAAGGAGCAGAATGGATTCATAGCTATTTGGGCAGCTTGTTTTCTTCTCAGCAGGCCTTAGGGAGCCCATTCTTTATTGTCATACAGAACCCAGTCTATAATTATTAGCGGGAGCTGTTCACAATAGAGTCACCAATTTCCCCTATATATTAGAGCGTACACACCATGCATGAGGAGGTAAAATTTAGTAACGACAAAAAAATAACCTTTAGCAAAACTGTAGGTTCCGTGGTTCATAGACATTTTTATTTCATGAATTAAACATTCTCATCTCTCAAAGTTTGACACTATTTTAAATCTATACTTATTAGGTGTCTGCAACATGATGTTGGAGTTTCTTTAAAGGAGGTAGATTTTATCATTCTTAATTGTATTATGTCACATAGTGCAAAGTGGTGTAAGTTAATTATCTAGATAATAAAACTAAATATATTTTGCTTTTGCTGCCCAAAATGTTAAGTAAGTAGGATAGGTAGAAATTACATTTTACCTTTTAAATTTAAATTATCAAAACAAAGAATTATTCTGAAAATTTTATATCTAGCTGACACGATTAGTAGATAGATTTATATATATATATATAATATATAAGTGTGTATTTATATGTGTGTGTATATATATATATTGTACATTTTCTATTTATCTATGGAGAAAATTATATATAATCCTATACATACTTTGTGCAAATCCCAGTTTATGTACCTTTTAGGAAATCTTGGTCCCACTTGCCCACTTAATCCAATCTGCTTGTTTTGCTTCCTGAACTCGGTGACTTCTTGATGAATCCCACCATTCCTGCCCAGACACCTCCATCATCTTCTCTTCCCTTATCTCTGAGTGCTACTGACTATCTCACCCTCCCTGGGAATGAGGGCTGAACTTTAACAGTCTTTATTGCTGCTGCTGACAGGCACAGAAACTTCATCTTCTAAATCCAAAGCAATGTGATCTACAAAGGCTCTTTTTTTCTCCATTGGAGGTGCCAGACAGGGTCTTATGTTTGTCTGTTCGTGTCTGTTTTTTTTTTTTTTTTTTTTTTCTTTTTTTTTTTTTGAGACGGATCTCGCTCTGTCACCGCAGGCCGAGTCATGGCCCGGATCTCAGCGTCACCTGCAAGCTCCGTCCCGGGTTTCACGCCATCTCGCCTGCCTCAGCCTCCCTGAAGTAGCTGGGACACAGCGCCCGCCAGGTCGCCGGCTAGATTTGTGTTTTTTTTTTAGTAGAAACGGGGTTTCAGCATGTTAGCCAGATGGTCTGATCTCCGCACCCTCGGTGGATGCGCCCGTCTCGGCCCTCCCACAAGGTGCTGGGATTACAGGCCCTTGAGCAACCGCGCCCCCCCAGACCAGGTCTATGACCAGAGATTGAGGAAATGGAATCCGAGGGTTAACTTCACTAGTAAGAGAACAGGAAAAAGAGACATCTAGAGAATTGCTTGCTTTTCATATTTTAATGAACTTTCCTTAGACCCAGTAGTTCTATTTGGACTTTCTGGGAAGGTTCCAGGAGGCCTGAGAACATCTACGTTTATTTGAGTTGCTTGATCAGCTTGGTCACACTAAATAAAATGCACAATGCTAAACCAAGAACAGGATTCAAAGCAGAAATCTGCAAAGATTTTTTTAGCTTCATGTGGCCAATAAATTTATTTTCCTCTAATGAAGAAAACTTTAAAGTGACTACCAGAATATTCTACATAATGTGTATAGAATCTTTTATGTGGAACATAAAATAAAAGTGTGTTTAGAATTTCCTGCTTTTCCCAAAAACTTTCCCTCCTTTTCAGCTTCCAAAAAGACATGAGTCCTGAGGACTATGTTTTTTGCTTGCTGGAGCAGTGATACATAGGATTGCAAATGAGTAAAGCAGTTTGATCTGCAAGACAAAGGACACAGTTACCCAAAGAAGCTTCAGAAAGAGAGAGAAGAAAGGAGAAAATGAAAGAGGGCAAAAGCAGGGATAAATGAAGAAAAAGATAATGCCCAGAAGATATGAGAAAGTTTAGAAAGTTTCTGTAAACTTTACCCTTAGTATTCTAAAGGGACTTTCAAAAACGACTTTTATTACTATTTAAGGTTTGGCGGTTTAGCTTAATATGGCACGATGCTAAGAAGGATCTGAAGGCAAAAACAGGAAGGCTTACTTATATTCAGATTTCATACAGCCATCTAGACAATTACACTTTAGTTAACTTTTTAGTAATCTTTGTGTACTTATTTCACAGTGCAGGTACAGTGATCCTCTACCATTGGGAGGTGCCTCAATCTGAAGTCCTTAATTAAATAATCATTTCTGGGTTTACTGTGATCCCAGTGGTGAAAATCTAATGATACCCATTCCTTCTTTGACAGTAGCTTAGTAGCTTTCATCTCTAAAAATGAAAACCCAGATACACAATGTGCAAAGCTCAAGTGGTAGGGATGTTATATATCCTGCATAGTTAGGTGAGCTGACATATCCCCGCTTTCTGCCCCATCCCTGAGTCACTGAAGATGTGCTTTTTGCAACTTACCTTCAGTCTGTGCTGGATTGTCTTGTCATTTCTGTAGCCCTTGTTCTGCATGCCAAATGTACATCTGCCTAAATGCCTGCAGTTAGGTGTACAATCTCAGGTCCCGCCTCTGATCTCTCTCCCTGGGAAACAGAAATCTGCTGAGTCTTCCTTTGAGGCCAGTGGACTGGTGACTCAGCGTGAGCTCATTGTTAGGGGCTTTTACTTTGTTCTTTGATGTTAAAGGTGAGAGAGATGTAACTGTAGCAATTCATCCCGAAACTAGATGTGAGAACTCTGGCAAGTTATATTCTCATATTTTTCTGTGTTAAGTTCAAGACGTACAGAAAGTACTGAGAGTGTAGGGCTCAGCTCTGTAGGGCAACACATCCCTAGGCATCAAACCTAAGACCAGGCAAATGTCTGACAAATTGAGGTCACATATAAGACAACCATACTTTACTTTTCTTTCTTTTCAAATCTACTCCTTATCCCTAACTATTCCACTTCTGTATCATAAAATATATTTCCCAGGCTCCCTGACCCTCTGGCTTCCAATTAGTTTGGTCAATGGGAAGCACTGACAGAAGACTATAGGGCAGGATGATAGGATAAATTGCAATGTTTCTCTACCTCTCTGTTTGAGATGGATACTCAGGATGCCCCTGAGACTCCTCTGTGGCTGCAACTCCTGCCTTACAGACCTGCTGGGTTCCACCTCTCACCAGATGGGCCAACCTCTGGGATCTAGTAACAGGCTTCCTCTCTTTGTCCCTCTAGTGCTAAGGTGAGAGCAGTTCCTTAATGCTGCTAATACCTGAGTTGCCTCACCATCCTTTGTTTAGTTTTTTGGCTTTTCTGTTACATGTAAAGAGTTAGGTGAAATAACTTACTCTATTTAGAGTGCTATTTTAAATTAGATGAAATTGCTGATAATGAATTGAATCTGACCAGTGAAAATGGCAATTACCTATGTTTTAACCACCTCCAGTAATTTGCTTTCTGTCTGTATATACCCCAAAGTTATTTTAAGAAGGTTAGCGCAGCTGAAATCTCTGCCAGAAGTGAAACAGGGTAGACTTTGGAAAAAGTTAAAGAAAGGAAATATTTATTTAAACTAGTATCTGAAAGATGAGCATGAGCTTACCAGATAAAGAGAAAATGGATTTGGGGATGACAAACTCTGGGGAACAGAGGAGTTAGAAGGCACAGTACCTTTGGTGAAAGAAGAGCAGCTTGCAGTATCTCTACTTAATGACTTAAATAAATCTGATGGCAAAGAGAACATCAAAAACCTACTGCATTAGTTTGCTAGGGCTGCCATAACAAAGTATCACAAATAGCATGGCTTAAACAATGGCAATTTATTATCTCAAAGTTCTGGAAGTTAGAAGTTTAAGATGAGGTGAAAGCAAAGTTAGTTTCCTCTGAGTGCTATGAGGAAGAATCTGTTCCATGTCTGTCTCTTACCTTCTAGTGGCTTTCTGGCAATTTTGAGTGTCCGTTATCTTTTAGATAGATAGATTTGAATGTCCCAATCTTTGCATTCACATTCACATGGCAGTCTCCCTGTGTGTATGTGTGTTTCTGTGTCCAAATTTCCCCTTTTTATAAGAACACTAGTAATACTGGATTAAAGCCCACTCTAATGACCTAATTTTAGTTTGATTACCTTTATACAGACCATATCTCTAAATAAGATCACATTCTGAAGTACTGTGCTTAGGAATTCATTGTGTGAACTTGGGGAGGATACCATTCAACCTGTAACAACTGATTGCAAGACTTTGTCCAAATTTAAGCAAACAATAAGGGACTAAAGCTCAGGCAATGACAGGGATGACAATGAGGAAACAAATAAATAATATTTAAACTGTAAATTAATATGAATGACAAAGTGAATATGAAGATAAGGTGAGAAAAAAAGAAAATATTGAAGTTTGGCATAAAATATTCTCCCAAGGAAACTTGGGAGATAACTGGTCCCTTCGAATCTCATGTCCTCACATTTCAAAACCAATCATGCCTTCCCAACATACCCCAAAAGTCCCCAAAGTCTTTAGCAGAAAGGGGCACATAGAGAAAGCACATTCATTGAATTTTATTTTGGAGATAGAGATTGAGGGTAGGTAATATGTTTGCATTTTGATATGTTGAATTTGAAGCATTTATAGAACACTCAACTGGAGCTATCTAGCATATCATGAAAATGTTGCCTCTGGAGCTCAGCAGTTAGAATGCTTGATATCTCTTCTATTTCTCTTCTGGTAACCTGGTATAAAGGATGTATCCCGTCTAAGCTGCAATTTCCTTATCTGCAAAATGTGTATGTTAACAATGTTCCAGTGGGTCATTGGAGGATTAAACATGTAAGTCATGTAAAGCATTTAGCTTGGTACCTGACACTACAACAGTGCTCGATATTTGGTAGTTGTTTTCATAAAGACTATTGTTACCCTTATCAATATTAGTATTAGGAACACGTGTGCAGGTCAGCAATAGGAGAATGACCTGGAAAAGAGTTCTAACATCCCTGCACAATAGAAGAAACAATAATATACAATACAAGGGACACCAGAAGTTTAAAAGAAATCTCAGGAACAAGGTATATTCTTTTCTATCTTTGTGCATCGTAAAAGGGGTGGAGGAAGAAAGAATCCTGCCATCTTTGCTCAATATATTTACTTGATCCTTGTGTCCAAAACTATACCCAGTTTATTATCCAGGCAAATAGTACAATAATGCTTTAAGAATTATTAATGCCTCTGGAAAACATTTAAGCACCCTATAAATATATAAGTAAAAATACTGTTTCTTTCCCTACTGATGAGAAATCCTTTTTTGTATTTAATTTTGTTACCTAGACCCACTCACCACTATGAGAAGATGATCACAGCATGTAAGAATAGAAAGGGGGCTGGGTGTGGCGGCTCATGCCTGTAATCCCAGCACTTTGGGAGGCCGAGGCAGGCGGATCATCTGAGGTCAGCAGTTCGAGACTAGCCTGGCCAACACAATGAAACTCCCGTGTCTACTAAAAATACAAAAATTAGCCAGGCATGGTGGTGTGCACCTGTAATCCTAGCTACTCAGGAAGCTGAGGCAGGAGAATCACTTGAACCCAGGAGATGGAGGCTGCAGTGAGCCAAGATCATGCCACTGCACTCCAGCCTGGGCAACAGGGCAAGACTTCATCTCACAGAAAGAAAAAAGAATTGAAAGGGAGCTTGATACAGGAATTTCATTCTATTAAGAGCAGTAGCAACCACTGTTCAATAAGCCCACATCATTTTTATTCATAATCTTCCTTCAAAAAAAGATATCAAACTTTAACCTGCTAAGCATATTATTGCGCTTACAGTGCACATGTCATGAAAGTTTCTAAACATATTTCTTTCTTGAAATATAAAGAGATGAGAGCTGAAGAAGATTGGAAAATTAAACAAAATGCTCAGGAACTGCAATTCACTGCACGTATTTACACAAGTGCGAATGCGCATGTGTTGAGTTGAGCATTTGCCCGTTAGAAGGCAATGAAATTGGACATGAGCCTGCATGAAACCTGAAAAGGATGTATCTCATCCTCAGTAAATTTTTAAATACTGTAACATTAAACTCTTAGAATCTTAGACTCAAAAAAAAAAAAAAAAAAAAAAAAACAAAAAAAACTTCAAAACTCATTTTGCTCAAAAGTTCTCAAAGAATGCCTGAATTGAGACTTCTGGTTAAAGTTTCTTTAGCAGGAGAACAGGGGAAATTGAGGAAAAGTGTTTCTTCATTTTACACAACTGTGTTCACTTGAAAAATGAGGCTGATAGGAGTAGCTCAGAAAAATGTGACACAGAGCGATAAAAGTTTTGAGTTGGAATGGTCCTTCCATGAGCATCCTATCTGGTCTCCACATTTTATTTTGGAAGAAACTAAACTCAGAGACTTAAGTGACCTTTTCTGAAGTCATAATGACCTAATGGCAGACTGGGGACCAGAAATGACATCTTCTGATTCTGAGATGAGGGGTCCTTCCACAATATCATGCAGACCAACTAAAGAGAATAGTAGCATGAAACATAGCATCCATCCATGTATGTATCATGTTCAGTGCTCCTAGTCCAATGGGTAGGGATATAAGATCTAAATTTTCCTATTTCTTTATTTGCAACACAGAATAGGCAGAGTATTATTAAAAAGACCAGACAAATATTAAATATAAAATTCTCTTTCCTCCTATAAAGAAGCCAGAGTGGAGTAGGTAAGCACTTGAATGCTGTGCATGAATGGCTGTGTCCCAATTGAAAAAAACAAAAGGTCTCATTTTCCTAGTCTGGTGCAGCTGTCATGATCCCTGGGAAAGGTAGTAGGATAAGAAGGGAGAAGATAGGTGAGGCCAGGGATAGAGGCAGGGAGAAGGAACTATAAACTTGCTAAATTAGATATAGCCTTACTCATGCTTCACAAAGTTTAATTATGATTTCAGGCTGATTCCTTGGCAAAACAAGTCATGTGAGCTTGAAAAATGCTTCCTTATTCCTGAGCTCTTTGAAGAGGAACAAACAAAAAACATATCAACAAAACACACACACAAGATGTATTAATCTGTTTTCATGCTGTTGATAAAGACATACTGAGACTGGGAAGAAAAAGAGGTTTAATTGGACTTACAGTTTCACAAGACTGGGGAGGTCTCAGAATCATGGTGGGAGGTAAAAGGCACTACTTACATGGCAGTGGCAAGGGAAAATGAGGAAGATGCAAAAACAGAAACCCCTGATAAAACCATCAGATCTTGTGAGACTTATTACATTACCTTGAGAACAGTATGGGGGAAACCGCCTCCATTATTCAAAGTATCTTCCATCAGATCCTTCCCACAACACATGGGAATTATGGGAGTAGAATTCAAGATGGGATTTGGGTGGGGACACAGAGCCAAACCATATCACAAGACAAGCGTTGCCTCAGTAATATGCAACAGTATACACTCCTCACAACCTAATCCCTCAGTAAATATTGTTACCCGTCAGTAAATTTGTTTTAAAAGTGAAAACCTGAACCTAACCCATTTCTACTCCATTTTAATTTAATATCTGATGTTTCCAGTGTTTCAAGATTTCTGCTGCTGGCACTAATTTTGTTCTTTAAACCCTAATGATACAGAATAACATATTTTTAGTGTACTGGAACTACTGCGGTTGACAGAAAACAACTGATACTCGAAAGAAATAATCCTTATTTTTCTGTACTTTCAGCAACAAGGAGGAGAATCAGAAATTTCTGAGCACCCTCTCTGTGACACGCAAGGCCAGAGTCCTTCATATGTATTGTTCCATTTGATCTTTTCAACCATATTGTGCAGATGAGAAAACTGAAGCATAGTAAGTTCACATGACTTCTCTACATGACATAAGGTGGCAGAGAAGGTTTTCAGACAAAGTCTGCAAACTGAAACTAGGTATTCCCCTATGAGATCTCAATACCTCTGCACAAATGATTTGCTAGAATGATTAGAGTGTATAAATATGTATATTTGTGGCCAGGCATAGTGGCTCACACCTGTAATCCCAGCACTTTGTGAGGCCAAGGCAGGCGGATCACAAGGTCAGGAGATGGAGACTATCCTGGCTAACATGGTGAAACCCCATCTTTACTAAAAATACAAAAAATTAGTCAGGCATGGTGGCGGGCACCTGTATTCCCAGCTACTCAGAAAGGTAAGGCGGGAGAATCACATGAACCTGGGAGATGGAGGTTGCAGTGAGCCGAGATCACACCACTGCACTCCAGCCTGGCGACAGAGCAAGACTCTGTCTCAAAA